>NW_027650769.1:12500-17500 GCF_965287045.1 Carcharhinus amblyrhynchos
GGCAGCGAGATCCCCACCACCCTCCGTGTAAAAAAATCTGCCTTTAAACCTTGTCCCCCCGCACCTTAAACCTGTAGCCCCCCCGCGTAATTGACTCTTCCACCCTGGGGGGAAAAAGCTTCTGACTCTCCACTCTGTCCCTCTCATCATCTTGTCGACTTCTATCAGGGTCTCCCCCTCAAACCTCCAGTGAGAACAAACCAAGTTTCTCCAACCTCTCCTCAGAGCTAATGCCCTCCGTACCAGGGGCAACATCCTGGTAAATCTGTTCTGTCCCCTCTCCCAAAGCCCCCACATCCTTCTGGTAGTGTGGGTGACCCAGAATTGAACTCTATATTCCAAGTGTGGCCTCACTAAGGTTCTATAAAGCTGCAACGTGACTTGCCAATTTTTAAACTCAGTGCCCCCCGGCCGATGAAGGCGAGCATGCCGTATGCCTTCCTGACTACCGTCTCCACCCTGCACTGCCACTTTCAGTGACCCTGTGTACCTGTACACCCAGATCCTTCTACCTATCAATACTCTGTGTACCTGTACGCCCAGATCCCTCTGCCTATCAATACTCTGTGTACCTGTACACCCAGATCCCTCTGCCTATCAATACTCTGTGTATCTGTACACCCAGATCCCTCTGCCTATCAATACTCTCTGTACCTGCACACCCAGATCCCTCCGCCTATCAATACTCTGTGTACCTATACACCCAGATCCCTCTGCCTATCAATACTCTGTGTACCTGTACGTCCAGATCCCTCTGCCTATCAATACTCTGTGTACCTGTACGCCCAGATCCCTCTGCCTATCAATACACTGTGTACCTGTACGCCCAGATCCCTCTGCCTATCAATACTCTGTGTACCTGTACGCCCAGATCCCTCTGCCTATCAATACTCTGTGTACCTGTACACCCAGATCCCTCTGCCTATCAATACACTGTGTACCTGTACGCCCAGATCCCTCTGCCTATCAATACTCTGTGTACCTGTACGCCCAGATCCCTCTGCCTATCAATACTCTGTGTACCTGTACACCCAGATCCCTCTGCCTATCAATACTCTGTGTACCTGTACGCCCAGATCCCTCTGTCTATCAATACTCTCTGTACCTGTACACCCAGATCCCTCTGCCTATCAATACTCTGTGTACCTGTACACCCAGATCCCTCTGCCGATCAATACTCTGAAGGGTTGCTGTGTTGTCTCTTGTAGAATTCTATCAGGTCTCCCCTCAACCTCCATCGCTCCAGTGAGAACAAACCAAGTTTCTCCAAACTCTCCTCACAGCGAATGCCCTCAAAGTCCTCGAGGTTTACAGCATGGAAACAGACCCTTCGGCCCAACCTGTCGATGCCACCCTTTTTTTAAACCCCTAAGCTAATCCCATTTGCCCCATATCCCTCTATACCCATCGTACCCAGGTAACTGTCTAAAGGCTTTTTAAACGATAAAATTGTCCCCGTCTCTACTACTGCCTCTGGCAGCTCGTTCCAGACACTCACCACCCTCTGGGTGAAAAAATTACCCCCTCTGGACCCTTCTGTATCTCTCCCCTCTCACCTTAACCCTCTGCCCTCTAGTTTTAGACTCCCCTACCTTTGGGGGAAAAGATATTGACTATCGAGCTGATCTGTGCCCCCTCATTATTTTATAGACCTCTATAAGATCACCCCTCTACGCTCCAGAGAAAAAAGTCCCAGTCTATCCCAGCCTCTCCTTATAACTCAATCCATCAAGTCCCCGGTAACATCCCAGTAAATCTTTTCTGCCCTCTTTCTAGTTTAATAATATCCTTTCTATAATAGGGTGACCAGAACTGTACACAGTATTCCAAGTGTGGCCTTCCCAATGTCTTGTACAACTTCAACAAGACGTCCCCAACTCCTGTATTCTGACCCATGAAAACCAAGCATGCTGAATGCCTTCTTCACCACTCTGTCCACCTGTGACTCCACTTTCAAGGAGCTATGAACCTGTCCCCCTAGATCTCTCTGTTCTGTAACTCTCCCCTACCATTAACTGAGTGAGTCCTGCCCTGGTTCAATCGACCAAAATGCATCACCTCGCATTTATCTAAATTAAACTGCATCCGCCGTTCGTCAGCCCACTGGCCCAATTGATCAAGATCCCGTTACAATCGGAGAGAACTTTCTCCACCGTGCCACCAATCTTGGGGTCATCGAACCCTACAGTGCAGAATGAGGCCCTTCAGCCCATCGAGTCTGCAGTGACCGCAATCCCACACAGGCCCTACCCCCCTATCCCTACATATTTTACCCACTAATCCACCCTAACCTACACATCTTTGGACACTAAGGGGCAATTCAGCATGGCCAATCCACCCTAACCTACACATCTTTGGACACTAAGGGACAATTTAGCACGGCCAATCCACCCTAACCTACACATCTTTGGACACTAAGGGACAATTTAGCACGGCCAATCCACCCTAACCTACACATCTTTGGACACTAAGGGACAATTTAGCACGGCCAATCCACCCTAACCTACACATCTTTGGGCACTAAGGGACAATTTAGCATGGCCAATCCACCCTAACCTACACATCTTTGGACACTAAGGGACAATTTAGCATGGCCAATCCACCCTAACCTACACATCTTTGGACACTAAGGGACAATTTAGCACGGCCAATCCACCCTAACCTACACATCTTTGGACACTAGGGGACAATTTAGCATGGCCAATCCACCCTAACCTACACATCTTTGGACACTAAGGGACAATTTAGCATGGCCAATCCCCCTAACCTACACATCTTTGGACACTGAGGCATAATTTAGCACGGCCAATCCCCCCTAACCTACACATCTTTGGACACTAAGGGACAATTTAGCATGGCCAATCCACCCTAACCTACACATCTTTGGACACTAAGGAACAATTTCGCATGGCCAATCCACCCTAACCTACACATCTTTGGACACTAAGGGACAATTTAGCATGGCCAATCCACCCTAACCTACACATCTTTGGACACTAAGGGACAATTTAGCATGGCCAATCCACCCTAACCTACACATCTTTGGACACTAAGGGGCAATTTAGCATGGCCAATCCACCCTAACCTACACATCTTTGGGACACTAAGGGACAATTTAGCATGGCCAGCCCACCCTAACCTACACATCTTTGGACACTAAGGGACAATTTAGCATGGCCAATCCACCCTAACCTACACATCTTTGGGACACTAAGGGACAATTTAGCATGGCCAATCCACCCTAACCTACACATCTTTGGACACTAAGGGACAATTTAGCATGGCCAATCCCCCTAACCTACACATCTTTGGAAACTAAGGGACAATTTAGCATGGCCAATCCCCCCTAACCTACACATCTTTGGGACACTAAGGGGCAATTTAGCATGGCCAATCCACCCTAACCTACACATCTTTGGACAGTGGGAGGGAGCCAGACTATCTGAGCAAGGGGAGAATGCGCAAACTCCACACAGATACTTTGCATGAGCTTCCAGGGGTGGGTAGAGTTTTGTCTTTCAGAAAGCATTTAGACAGTTACATGGGTGTAGAGGGATATGGGGCAAATTGGGATTAGCTTAGGGGTTTACAGAAAGGGGACAGCATGGGCAATTTGGGCCAAAGGGCCTGTTTCCATCTGTAAACCTGTCGGACTCTAACATCCTGGGGACCGTTGACCAGAAACTGAGCTAGGCCAAACCGGATAAATATTGTGACTGCCGGAGCAGATCAGGGTCTGGGCACCCTATGGAGATTCACTCGCACCCCCCCACCCCCCAACTCCCTCCTGTCCACCATCTACAAGGACACGTCAGGAGTGTAATGGGATGGTCCTCTCCACTCCCCAGTGTTTGGAAGTCGGAACAGTTGGGGCAACGGTGGTGGCGGAGTGGTGGTGGGGGGTGGGGGGGTGGTCCCTGAGACGTAGGTGTGACCGGTCGCAGATCGAAACGGGGACCTTGCGAAGTTAGCAGGCCCGTGACAGAGATCGTAGCCGAGAGTCTTGTGTTAGACCCCGAGATCCTGACGATAATTCCGGGGAAACAGTTCCCCCCGAGCTCCAAGTGGGAGCCGTTGTTTGGATATTTCTTTCAAAGCCTACGGGACGTCGCCTTTGACGAGGTCTCTCCCGCCAGACTGGCGCAAGAGGGTGGAGGGAGTCCCACGGGATCAGAGGGGAGCTGGATACAAAACCGGCTCGGTCACAGAGACAGGGGGTAGCAGTGGGAGGGTGTGTCTCTGAATGGAGGGCCTGTGACATGTGGTGTTCCTCAGGGATCAGAGCTGGGACCTTTCCTGTTCGTAATATATACAAACGACTTGGAGGGAAACGTGACTGGTTCGATCAGTAAGTTTGCGCAGGTTGGGGGGATTTGGGGACTGCGATGAGGACCAGAGGAGACAGCAGGGTATCGATCAGTTGGAGACTTGGGCAGAGAGACGGCAGATGGAGTTTAATCTGGACAAATGCGAGGTGATGCATTTAATATGCATTTTTTTGCATTTTATATGCATTAATATTATCTGCATTAATATTATATGCATTAATATGCATTTAATATGGACAAATGTGAGGTATTGGAAGGTCTAATACAGATTGGAAATATACAATAAATGGCAGCACACTTCAGAGCATTGATCGGCAGAGGGATCTGGGCGTACAGGTACACAGAGTATTGATAGGCAGAGGGATCTGGGCGTACAGATACACAGAGTACTGATAGGCAGAGGGATCTGGGCGTACAGATACACAGAGTATTGATAGGCAGAGGGATCTGGGCGTACAGCTACACAGAGTATTGATAGGCAGAGGGATCTGGGTGTACAGGTACACAGAGTATTGATAGACAGAGGGATCTGGGTGTACAGGTACACAGAGTATTGATAGGCAGAGGGATCTGGGTGTATAGATACACAGAGTATTGATAGGCAGAGGGATCTGGGCGTACAGGTACGCAGTGTATTGATAGGCAGAGGGATCTGGGTGTACAGGTACACAA
>NW_027650769.1:22500-44755 GCF_965287045.1 Carcharhinus amblyrhynchos
CTAACCTACACATCTTTGGACACTAAGGGACAATTTAGCATGGCCAATCCACCCTAACCTACACATCTTTGGACACTAAGGGACAATTTAGCACGGCCAATCCACCCTAACCTACACATCTTTGGACACTAAGGGACAATTTAGCATGGCCAATCCCCCCTAACCTACACATCTTTGGACACTAAGGGACAATTTAGCATGGCCAATCCCCCCTAACCTACACATCTTTGGACACTAAGGGACAATTTAGCATGACCAATAAACCTATTCTTCCCAAGAATCTCTCTACCTCTACCCTATCCATCCCCTTCATTATCTTATACGTCTCTATAAGATCCTCCCTCATCCTTCTAAACTCCAACGAGTACAGACCCAGTCTATTCAATCTCTCTTCATAGTCCAACCCCCTCAACTCCGGTATCAGCCTAGTGAACCTCCTCTGCACTCCCTCCAAGGCCAAAATATCCTTGCGTAAGTGCGGCGCCCAAAACTGCACACAGTACTCCAGCTGCGGCCTCACCAATGCCCTGTACAGTTGCAGGAAGAATACTCGATGACTGTTTGCAATGAAAGCAAACAGACCATATTCTTCCTGTATCAACCTACGGAGGAGATCCATGGTGTGAGTGGGAGAGAGGAGGGGGTGGTTCTCCCAGCCAGGTAACTGCCTTCACACACCCACCTTGAAGTGCTCAAAGAATCCGCGCTCCCCCTCTTCACCCTTGTCCCCGTCGCTGTCTCTGATACCCAGCATGGTCTGGCTCTTGCGATGGAGTTCCTCGTACAGGATGCCCAGGAGAGCTCCCCGGGTCCTTGCCTGGAGGGCGAGAGGGAAATGGATTAACCACGGCATGGAGGGGAAGGAGCGAGGATGTGGGAGATCGAAACAGGGGAAAAAAAATTGCTGGAAATTCTCAACAAGTAGAGGGCGGACAACACCGAGTGGGTAATTAATTTCCCTAAACCCTCTCCAATAAATTTCCTAAATCCTCTCCAATAATTTCTCTAAATCCTCTCTAATACTTTCTCTAAATCCTCCCCAAAAATTTCCCTAAATCGTCTCCAATAATTTCCCTAAATCCTCTCCAATAATTTCTCTAAATCCTCTCCAATACTTTCCCTAAATCCCCTCCAATAAATTTCCTAAATCCTCTCCAATACGTTCCCTAAATCCTCTCCAATAATTTCTCTAAATCGTCTCTAATACTTTCCCTAAATCCTCTCTAATACTTTCTCTAAATCCTCTCCAACAATTTCTCTAAATCCTCTCCAATACTTTCCCTAAATCCTCTCCAATACTTTCTCTAAATCCTCTCCAATGCTTTCTCTAAATCCTCTCCAATACTTTCCCTAAATCCTCTCCAATACTTTCTCTAAATCCTCTCCAATACTTTCTCTAAATCCTCTCCAATAATTTCTCTAAATCCTCTCCAATAATTTCTCTAAATCCTCTCCAATACTTTCCCTAAATCCTCTCCAATACTTTCTCTAAATCCTCTCCAATGCTTCCTCTAAATCCTCTCCAATACTTTCTCTAAATCCTCTCCAATAATTTCTCTAAATCCTCTCCAATACTTTTTCTAAATCCTCTCTAATAATTTCTCTAAATCCTCCCGAATAACTTCTCTAAATCCTCTCCAATACTTTCCCTAAATCCTCTCCAATACTTTCTCTAAATCCTCTCCAATAATTTCTCTAAATCCTCTCCAATACTTTTCCTAAATCCTCTCCAATAAATTTCCTAAATCCTCTCTAATAATTTCTCTAAATCCTCTCCAATACTTTCCCTAAATCCTCTCCAATACTTTCTCTAAATCCTCTCCAATACTTTCCCTAAATCCCCTCCAATAAATTCCCTAAATCCTCTCCAATAATTTCTCTAAATCCTCCCCAATACTTTCCCTAAATTCTCTCCAATAATTTCTCTAAATCCTCTCCAATACTTTCCCTAAATCCTCTCCAATACTTTCCCTAAATCCTCTCCAATAATTTCTCTAAATCCTCCCGAATAATTTCTCTAAATCCTCTCCAATAATTTCCCTGAATTCTCTCCTAAAAAACACAATTAATTTTACAGATCAATGAGATTCCGTCCAAACTGGGGAGAGTCAGAGATCTGGGCAAATTGTCGGAGGGGATTTAAGGAAATTTATTGGAGAGGATTTAGGGAAATTATTGGAGTGGATTTAGGGAAATTATTGGAGAGGATTTAGGGAAATTGTTGGAGAGGATTTAGGGAAATTATTGGAGTGGATTTAGGGAAAATGTTGGAGAGGATTTAGGGAAAGTATTGGAGAGAATTTAGGGAATGTATTGGAGAGGACTTAAGGAAATTATTGGAGAGGATTTAGAGAAATTATTGGAGAGGATTTAGAGAAATAGTTGGAGAGGATTTAGGGAAATTATTGGAGAGGATTTAGAGAAATTATTGGGGAGGATTTAGAGAAATTATTGGGGAGGATTTAGAGAAATTATTGGGGAGGATTTAAGGAAATTATTGGAGAGGATTTAGGGAAATAGTTGGAGAGGATTTAAGGAAATTATTGGGGAGGATTTAGGGAACGTATTGGAGAGGATTTAGTGAAATTATTGGAGAGGATTTACGGAAATTGTTGGAGAGGATTTACGGAAATTGTTGGAGAGGATTGAGGGAAATTATTGGGGAGGATTTAGGGAAATTATGAGAGACGATTTGGGGAAATTGTTGGAGAGGATTTAGGGAAATTGTTGGAGAGGATTTAGGGAAATTATTGGAGAGGGTTCATTGAGATCGGATTTGCTCCCACTTGGAAAGAAATGGATGTATTAGTGAGAGGGAACATGGTTTTGTGAAGGGGGAGGTCGTGTCTCAGGAACTTGATGGGAGTTTTTTTGAGGAAGTGACGAGGATGATTGATGAGGGTAGGGCAGCGGATGTTGTGTATATGGACTTCAGTCAGGCCTTTGACATGGTGCAGGAGGGGAATTTCACAGTCACTGCATTGCAGCGTCAACGTAAGCCTTACTTCTGATGAACAGATAAAGTTTACTCGACTGGAAGGCAAAGTCTCGCAGGTGAGAGGCGAGAAGGCAAGACGGGTAGAGAATTGGCTCGGTCAGAGAGGACAGAGGGTGGCAGTGGATGGGTGCGGTTCTGGACCCCCTGTGTAAACAGAAAAGCACTTGGGGGGGGGGGGGGAATGGGATCGAAGGTTACTGGGGGAGAGCAGGACGAGGCGATGGAGTTGAGTTTCCCCGACCGATTCCTGATCCTGCCGGAGTCGGGAGTCAGGGAAGGGGATCGGGAGGACGGGAGAGCGACTGGGAATCATGGCAAAGAGGGAGCGGGAGAGAGGAAAGTACGATAGCTGTCCAAAAACGAGACCTCCAAAGCGGCGAATCTCTCCGATCGATAACTGCTATACTCAGCGTTGATCAGCTTGGTCAGCAGGAAATCGCGAAATTTCGATCCCTGCAGAAGAGAAGGAGAGAGGAGTAACTCCCCGGGGTTAGATACAGAGTAAAGCTCCCTCTACACTGTCCCCCCCATCAAACACTCCCAGGACAGGTACAGCACGGGGTTAGATACAGAGTAAAGCTCCCTCTACACTGTCCCTCCATCAAACACTCCCAGGACAGGTACAGCACGGGGTTAGATACAGGGTAAAGCTCCCTCTACACTGTCCCCCCATCAAACACTCCCAGGACAGGTACAGCACGGGGTTAGATACAGAGTAAAGCTCCCTCTACACTGTCCCCCCCATCAAACACTCCCAGGACAGGTACAGCACGGGGTTAGATACAGAGTAAAGCTCTCTCTACACTGTCCCCCCATCAAACACTCCCAGGACAGGTACAGCACGGGGTTAGATACAGAGTAAAGCTCTCTCTACACTGTCCCCCCATCAAACACTCCCAGGACAGGTACAGCACGGGGTTAGATACAGAGTAAAGCTCCCTCTACACTGTCCCCCCATCAAACACTCCCAGGACAGGGACAGCACGGGGTTAGATACAGAGTAAAGCTCTCTCTACACTGTCCCCCATCAAACACTCCCAGGACATGTACAGCACGGGGTTAGATACAGAGTAAAGCTCCCTCTACACTGTCCCCCCATCAAACACTCCCAGGACAGGTACAGTACGGGGTTAGATACAGAGTAAAGCTCCCTCTACACTGTCCCCCCCATCAAACACTCCCAGGACAGGTACAGCACGGGGTTAGATACAGAGTAAAGCTCCCTCTACACTGTCCCCCCCCATCAAACACTCCCAGGACAGGGACAGCACGGGGTTAGATACAGAGTAAAGCTCCCTCTACACTGTCCCCCCATCAAACACTCCCAGGAAAGGTACAGCACGGGGTTAGATACAGAGTAAAGCTTCCTCTACACTGTCCCCCCCATCAAACACTCCCAGGACAGGTACAGCACGGGGTTAGATACAGAGTAAAGCTCCCTATACACTGTCCCCCCATCAAACACTCCCAGGACAGGTACAGCACGGGGTTAGATACAGAGTAAAGCTCCCTCTACACTGTCCCCCCCATCAAACACTCCCAGGACAGGTACAGCACGGGGTTAGATACAGAGTAAAGCTCCCTCTACACTGTCCCCCCCATCAAACACTCCCAGGACAGGGACAGCACGGGGTTAGATACAGAGTAAAGCTCCCTCTACACTGTCCCCCCATCAAACACTCCCAGGACAGGGACAGCACGGGGTTAGATACAGAGTAAAGCTCCCTCTACACTGTCCCCCCATCAAACACTCCCAGGACAGGTACAGCACGGGGTTAGATACAGAGTAAAGCTCCCTCTACACTGTCCCCCCATCAAACACTCCCAGGACAGGTACAGCACGGGGTTAGAAACAGAGTAAATCCCCCTCTACACTGTCCCCCCATCAAACACTCCCAGGACAGGTACAGCACGGGGTTAGATACAGAGTAAAGCTCCCTCTACACTGTCCCCCATCAAACACTCCCAGGACAGGTACAGCACGGGGTTAGATACAGAGTAAATCCCCCTCTACACTGTCCCCCCATCAAACACTCCCAGGACAGGTACAGCACGGGGTTAGATACAGAGTAAAGCTCCCTCTACACTGTCCCCCATCAAACACTCCCAGGACAGGGACAGCACGGGGTTAGATACAGAGTAAAGCTCCCTCTACACTGTCCCCATCAAACACTCCCAGGACAGGGACAGCACGGGGTTAGATACAGAGTAAAGCTCCCTCTACACTGTCCCCCCCATCAAACACTCCCAGGACAGGTACAGCACAGGGTTAGATACAGAGTAAAACTCCCTCTACACTGTCCCCCCATCAAACACTCCCAGGACAGGTACAGCACGGGGTTAGATACAGAGTAAAGCTCCCTCTACACTGTCCCCCCATCAAACACTCCCAGGACAGGTACAGCATGGGGTTAGATACAGAGTAAAGCTCCCTCTACACTGTCCCCATCAAACACTCCCAGGACAGGTACAGCACGGGGTTAGATACAGAGTAAAGCTCCCTCTACACTGTCCCCCCATCAAACACTCCCAGGACAGGTACAGCACGGGGTTAGATACAGAGTAAAGCTCCCTCTACACTGTCCCCCCATCAAACACTCCCAGGACAGGTACAGCACGGGGTTAGATACAGAGTAAAGCTCCCTCTACACTGTCCCCCCCATCAAACACTCCCAGGACAGGTACAGCACGGGGTTAGATACAGAGTAAAGCTCCCTCTACACTGTCCCCCCATCAAACACTCCCAGGACAGGGACAGCACGGGGTTAGATACAGAGTAAAGCTCCCTCTACACTGTCCCCCCATCAAACACTCCCAGGACAGGGACAGCACGGGGTTAGATACAGAGTAAAGCTCCCTCTACACTGTCCCCCCCATCAAACACTCCCAGGACAGGTACAGCACGGGGTTAGATACAGAGTAAAGCTCCCTCTGCACTGTCCCCCCATCAAACACTCCCAGGACAGGTACAGCACGGGGTTAGATACAGAGTAAAGCTCCCTCTACACTGTCCCCCCATCAAACACTCCCAGGACAGGTACAGCACGGGGTTAGATACAGAGTAAAGCTCCCTCTACACTGTCCCCCCATCAAACACTCCCAGGACAGGTACAGCACGGGGTTAGATACAGAGTAAAGCTCCCTCTACACTGTCCCCCCATCAAACACTCCCAGGACAGGGACAGCACGGGGTTAGATACAGAGTAAAGCTCCCTCTACACTGTCCCCCCATCAAACACTCCCAGGACAGGGACAGCACGGGGTTAGATACAGAGTAAAGCTCCCTCTACACTGTCCCCCCATCAAACACTCCCAGGACAGGTACAGCACGGGGTTAGATACAGAGTAAAGCTTCCTCTACACTGTCACCCCCATCAAACACTCCCAGGACAGGTACAGCACGGGGTTAGATACAGAGTAAAGCTCCCTCTACACTGTCCCCCCATCAAACACTCCCAGGACAGGTACAGCACGGGGTTAGATACAGAGTAAAGCTCCCTCTACACTGTCCCCCCCATCAAACACTCCCAGGACAGGTACAGCACGGGGTTAGATACAGAGTAAAGCTCCCTCTACACTGTCCCCCCCATCAAACACTCCCAGGACAGGGACAGCACGGGGTTAGATACAGAGTAAAGCTCCCTCTACACTGTCCCCCCATCAAACACTCCCAGGACAGGGACAGCACGGGGTTAGATACAGAGTAAAGCTCCCTCTACACTGTCCCCCCATCAAACACTCCCAGGACAGGTACAGCACGGGGTTAGATACAGAGTAAAGCTCCCTCTACACTGTCCCCCCATCAAACACTCCCAGGACAGGTACAGCACGGGGTTAGATACAGAGTAAATCCCGCTCTACACTGTCCCCCCATCAAACACTCCCAGGACAGGTACAGCACGGGGTTAGATACAGAGTAAAGCTCCCTCTACACTGTCCCCCATCAAACACTCCCAGGACAGGTACAGCACGGGGTTAGATACAGAGTAAAACTCCCTCTACACTGTCCCCCCATCAAACACTCCCAGGACAGGTACAGCACGGGGTTAGATACAGAGTAAAGCTCCCTCTACACTGTCCCCCCATCAAACACTCCCAGGACAGGTACAGCATGGGGTTAGATACAGAGTAAAGCTCCCTCTACACTGTCCCCATCAAACACTCCCAGGACAGGTACAGCACGGGGTTAGATACAGAGTAAAGCTCCCTCTACACTGTCCCCCCATCAAACACTCCCAGGACAGGTACAGCACGGGGTTAGATACAGAGTAAAGCTCCCTCTACACTGTCCCCCCATCAAACACTCCCAGGACAGGTACAGCACGGGGTTAGATACAGAGTAAAGCTCCCTCTACACTGTCCCCCCCATCAAACACTCCCAGGACAGGTACAGCACGGGGTTAGATACAGAGTAAAGCTCCCTCTACACTGTCCCCCCATCAAACACTCCCAGGACAGGGACAGCACGGGGTTAGATACAGAGTAAAGCTCCCTCTACACTGTCCCCCCATCAAACACTCCCAGGACAGGGACAGCACGGGGTTAGATACAGAGTAAAGCTCCCTCTACACTGTCCCCCCCATCAAACACTCCCAGGACAGGTACAGCACGGGGTTAGATACAGAGTAAAGCTCCCTCTGCACTGTCCCCCCATCAAACACTCCCAGGACAGGTACAGCACGGGGTTAGATACAGAGTAAAGCTCCCTCTACACTGTCCCCCCATCAAACACTCCCAGGACAGGTACAGCACGGGGTTAGATACAGAGTAAAGCTCCCTCTACACTGTCCCCCAATCAAACACTCCCAGGACAGGTACAGCACGGGGTTAGATACAGAGTAAAGCTCCCTCTACACTGTCCCCCCATCAAACACTCCCAGGACAGGGACAGCACGGGGTTAGATACAGAGTAAAGCTCCCTCTACACTGTCCCCCCATCAAACACTCCCAGGACAGGGACAGCACGGGGTTAGATACAGAGTAAAGCTCCCTCTACACTGTCCCCCCATCAAACACTCCCAGGACAGGTACAGCACGGGGTTAGATACAGAGTAAAGCTTCCTCTACACTGTCACCCCCATCAAACACTCCCAGGACAGGTACAGCACGGGGTTAGATACAGAGTAAAGCTCCCTCTACACTGTCCCCCCATCAAACACTCCCAGGACAGGTACAGCACGGGGTTAGATACAGAGTAAAGCTCCCTCTACACTGTCCCCCCCATCAAACACTCCCAGGACAGGTACAGCACGGGGTTAGATACAGAGTAAAGCTCCCTCTACACTGTCCCCCCCATCAAACACTCCCAGGACAGGGACAGCACGGGGTTAGATACAGAGTAAAGCTCCCTCTACACTGTCCCCCCATCAAACACTCCCAGGACAGGGACAGCACGGGGTTAGATACAGAGTAAAGCTCCCTCTACACTGTCCCCCCATCAAACACTCCCAGGACAGGGACAGCACGGGGTTAGATACAGAGTAAAGCTCCCTCTACACTGTCCCCCCATCAAACACTCCCAGGACAGGGACAGCACGGGGTTAGATACAGAGTAAAGCTCCCTCTACACTGTCCCCCCATCAAACACTCCCAGGACAGGTACAGCACGGGGTTAGATACAGAGTAAAGCTCCCTCTACACTGTCCCCCCATCAAACACTCCCAGGACAGGTACAGCACGGGGTTAGATACAGAGTAAATCCCGCTCTACACTGTCCCCCCATCAAACACTCCCAGGACAGGTACAGCACGGGGTTAGATACAGAGTAAAGCTCCCTCTACACTGTCCCCCATCAAACACTCCCAGGACAGGTACAGCACGGGGTTAGATACAGAGTAAAACTCCCTCTACACTGTCCCCCCATCAAACACTCCCAGGACAGGTACAGCACGGGGTTAGATACAGAGTAAAGCTCCCTCTACGCTGTCCCCCCATCAAACACTCCCAGGACAGGTACAGCATGGGGTTAGATACAGAGTAAAGCTCCCTCTACACTGTCCCCATCAAACACTCCCAGGACAGGTACAGCACGGGGTTAGATACAGAGTAAAGCTCCCTCTACACTGTCCCCCCATCAAACACTCCCAGGACAGGTACAGCACGGGGTTAGATACAGAGTAAAGCTCCCTCTACACTGTCCCCCCATCAAACACTCCCAGGACAGGTACAGCACGGGGTTAGATACAGAGTAAAGCTCCCTCTACACTGTCCCCCCCATCAAACACTCCCAGGACAGGTACAGCACGGGGTTAGATACAGAGTAAAGCTCCCTCTACACTGTCCCCCCATCAAACACTCCCAGGACAGGGACAGCACGGGGTTAGATACAGAGTAAAGCTCCCTCTACACTGTCCCCCCATCAAACACTCCCAGGACAGGGACAGCACGGGGTTAGATACAGAGTAAAGCTCCCTCTACACTGTCCCCCCCATCAAACACTCCCAGGACAGGTACAGCACGGGGTTAGATACAGAGTAAAGCTCCCTCTGCACTGTCCCCCCATCAAACACTCCCAGGACAGGTACAGCACGGGGTTAGATACAGAGTAAAGCTCCCTCTACACTGTCCCCCCATCAAACACTCCCAGGACAGGTACAGCACGGGGTTAGATACAGAGTAAAGCTCCCTCTACACTGTCCCCCAATCAAACACTCCCAGGACAGGTACAGCACGGGGTTAGATACAGAGTAAAGCTCCCTCTACACTGTCCCCCCATCAAACACTCCCAGGACAGGGACAGCACGGGGTTAGATACAGAGTAAAGCTCCCTCTACACTGTCCCCCCATCAAACACTCCCAGGACAGGGACAGCACGGGGTTAGATACAGAGTAAAGCTCCCTCTACACTGTCCCCCCATCAAACACTCCCAGGACAGGTACAGCACGGGGTTAGATACAGAGTAAAGCTTCCTCTACACTGTCACCCCCATCAAACACTCCCAGGACAGGTACAGCACGGGGTTAGATACAGAGTAAAGCTCCCTCTACACTGTCCCCCCATCAAACACTCCCAGGACAGGTACAGCACGGGGTTAGATACAGAGTAAAGCTCCCTCTACACTGTCCCCCCCATCAAACACTCCCAGGACAGGTACAGCACGGGGTTAGATACAGAGTAAAGCTCCCTCTACACTGTCCCCCCCATCAAACACTCCCAGGACAGGGACAGCACGGGGTTAGATACAGAGTAAAGCTCCCTCTACACTGTCCCCCCATCAAACACTCCCAGGACAGGGACAGCACGGGGTTAGATACAGAGTAAAGCTCCCTCTACACTGTCCCCCCATCAAACACTCCCAGGACAGGGACAGCACGGGGTTAGATACAGAGTAAAGCTCCCTCTACACTGTCCCCCCATCAAACACTCCCAGGACAGGTACAGCACGGGGTTAGATACAGAGTAAAGCTCCCTCTACACTGTCCCCCCATCAAACACTCCCAGGACAGGTACAGCACGGGGTTAGATACAGAGTAAATCCCGCTCTACACTGTCCCCCCATCAAACACTCCCAGGACAGGTACAGCACGGGGTTAGATACAGAGTAAAGCTCCCTCTACACTGTCCCCCATCAAACACTCCCAGGACAGGTACAGCACGGGGTTAGATACAGAGTAAATCCCCCTCTACACTGTCCCCCCATCAAACACTCCCAGGACAGGTACAGCACGGGGTTAGATACAGAGTAAAGCTCCCTCTACACTGTCCCCCATCAAACACTCCCAGGACAGGGACAGCACGGGGTTAGATACAGAGTAAAGCTCCCTCTACACTGTCCCCCATCAAACACTCCCAGGACAGGGACAGCACGGGGTTAGATACAGAGTAAAGCTCCCTCTACACTGTCCCCCCCATCAAACACTCCCAGGACAGGTACAGCACAGGGTTAGATACAGAGTAAAACTCCCTCTACACTGTCCCCCCATCAAACACTCCCAGGACAGGTACAGCACGGGGTTAGATACAGAGTAAAGCTCCCTCTACACTGTCCCCCCATCAAACACTCCCAGGACAGGTACAGCACGGGGTTAGATACAGAGTAAAGCTCCCTCTACACTGTCCCCCCATCAAACACTCCCAGGACAGGTACAGCACGGGGTTAGATACAGAGTAAAGCTCCCTCTACACTTTCCCCCCATCAAACACTCCCAGGCCAGGTACAGCACGGGGTTAGATACAGAGTAAAGCTCCCTCTACACTGTCCCCCCATCAAACACTCCCAGGACAGGTACAGCACGGGGTTAGATACAGAGTAAAGCTCCCTCTACACTGTCCCCCCCATCAAACACTCCCAGGACAGGTACAGCACGGGGTTAGATACAGAGTAAAGCTCCCTCTACACTGTCCCCCCATCAAACACTCCCAGGACAGGGACAGCACGGGGTTAGATAGAGAGTAAAGCTCCCTCTACACTGTCCCCATCAAACACTCCCAGGACAGGTACAGCACGGGGTTAGATACAGAGTAAAGCTCCCTCTACACTGTCCCCCGCATCAAACACTCCCAGGACAGGTACAGCACGGGGTTAGATACAGAGTAAAGCTCCCTCTACACTGTCCCCCCATCAAACACTCCCAGGACAGGTACAGCACGGGGTTAGATACAGAGTAAAGCTCCCTCTACACTGTCCCCCCATCAAACACTCCCAGGACAGGTACAGCACGGGGTTAGATACAGAGTAAAGCTCCCTCTACACTTTCCCCCCATCAAACACTCCCAGGCCAGGTACAGCACGGGGTTAGATACAGAGTAAAGCTCCCTCTACACTGTCCCCCCATCAAACACTCCCAGGACAGGTACAGCACGGGGTTAGATACAGAGTAAAGCTCCCTCTACACTGTCCCCCGCATCAAACACTCCCAGGACAGGTACAGCACGGGGTTAGATACAGAGTAAAGCTCCCTCTACACTGTCCCCCCATCAAACACTCCCAGGACAGGGACAGCACGGGGTTAGATACAGAGTAAAGCTCCCTCTATACTGTCCCCCCATCAAACACTCCCAGGACAGGTACAGCACGGGGTTAGATACAGAGTAAAGCTCCCTCTACACTGTCCCCATCAAACACTCCCAGGACAGGTACAGCACGGGGTTAGATACAGAGTAAAGCTCCCTCTACACTGTCCCCCCATCAAACACTCCCAGGACAGGGACAGCACGGGGTTAGATACAGAGTAAAGCTCCCTCTACACTGTCCCCCCCATCAAACACTCCCAGGACAGGTACAGCACGGGGTTAGATACAGAGTAAAGCTCCCTCTACACTGTCCCCATCAAACACTCCCAGGACAGGTACAGCACGGGGTTAGATACAGAGTAAAGCTCCCTCTACACTGTCCCCCCATCAAACACTCCCAGGACAGGTACAGCACGGGGTTAGATACAGAGTAAAGCTCCCTCTACACTGTCCCCCCATCAAACACTCCCAGGACAGGGACAGCACGGGGTTAGATACAGAGTAAAGCTCCCTCTACACTGTCCCCCCATCAAACACTCCCAGGACAGGTACAGCACGGGGTTAGATACAGAGTAAAGCTCCCTCATCAGAAACACATTTCAGATAGAAACTGGGCAGAAATAAATTCTTGGGAGGTTCGGAGGGATTTTTTTACCTTTGTGAAGATTGACGGTTCGGGCATCTGGGGTCCAAAAAATGGGACATCGTCTCGAGCAGCAACTGAAACCTGGGGCAGAGAAAGAGGTTTTATAATTATGCGATTAGGTCAATAAATTATAGATATACAGATATCTCCCTGAGAGAGAGAGAGAGAGAGGGGACTGAGAGACACCAGTCAGTGTACAGATATCCCCCTGAGAGAGAGAGAGGGGGGACTGAGAGACACCAGTCAGTGTACAGATATCTCCCTGAGAGGGAGAGAGAGGGGACTGAGAGACACCAGTCAGTGTACAGATATCTCCCTGAGAGAGAGAGGGGACTGAGAGACACCAGTCAGTGTACAGATATCTCCCTGAGAGAGAGAGAGAGGGGACTGAGAGACACCAGTCAGTGTACAGATATCTCCCTGAGAGAGAGAGAGGGGACTGAGAGACACCAGTCAGTGTACAGATATCTCCCTGAGAGAGAGAGAGGGGACTGAGAGACACCAGTCAGTGTACAGATATCTCCCTGAGAGAGAGAGAGAGAGGGGACTAAGAGACACCAGTCAGTGTACAGATATCTCCCTGAGAGAGAGAGAGAGAGGGGACTGAGAGACACCAGTCAGTGTACAGATATCTCCCTGAGAGAGAGAGAGGGGACTGAGAGACACCAGTCAGTGTACAGATATCTCCCTGAGAGAGAGAGAGGGGACTGAGAGACACCAGTCAGTGTACAGATATCTCCCTGAGAGAGAGGGGACTGAGAGACACCAGTCAGTGTACAGATATCTCCCTGAGAGAGAGAGAGAGAGAGAGAGGGGACTGAGAGACACCAGTCAGTGTACAGATATCTCCCTGAGAGGGAGAGAGGGGACTGAGAGACACCAGTCAGTGTACAGATATCTCCCTGAGAGAGAGAGAGAGAGGGGACTGAGAGACACCAGTCAGTGTACAGATATCTCCCTGAGAGAGAGAGAGAGGGGACTGAGAGACACCAGTCAGTGTACAGATATCTCCCTGAGAGAGAGAGAGAGAGAGAGAGAGGGGACTGAGAGACACCAGTCAGTGTACAGATATCTCCCTGAGAGGGAGAGAGGGGACTGAGAGACACCAGTCAGTGTACAGATATCTCCCTGAGAGAGAGAGAGAGGGGACTGAGAGACACCAGTCAGTGTACAGATATCTCCCTGAGAGAGAGAGGGACTGAGAGACACCAGTCAGTGTACAGATATCTCCCTGAGAGAGAGAGAGAGGGGACTGAGAGACACCAGTCAGTGTACAGATATCTCCCTGAGAGAGAGAGAGAGGGGACTGAGAGACACCAGTCAGTGTACAGATATCTCCCTGAGAGAGAGAGGGGACTGAGAGACACCAGTCAGTGCACAGATATCTCCCTGAGAGAGAGAGAGGGGACTGAGAGACACCAGTCAGTGTACAGATATCTCCCAGAGAGAGAGAGAGAGGGACTGAGAGACACCAGTCAGTGTACAGATATCTCCCTGAGAGAGAGAGAGAGGGGACTGAGAGACACCAGTCAGTGTACAGATATCTCCCTGAGAGAGAGAGAGGACTGAGAGACACCAGTCAGTGTACAGATATCTCCCTGAGAGAGAGAGAGAGGGGACTGAGAGACACCAGTCAGTGTACAGATATCTCCCTGAGAGAGAGAGAGGGGACTGAGAGACACCAGTCAGTGTACAGATATCTCCCTGAGAGAGAGAGAGAGGGGACTGAGAGACACCAGTCAGTGTACAGATATCTCCCTGAGAGAGAGAGAGGGACTGAGAGACACCAGTCAGTGTACAGATATCTCCCTGAGAGAGAGAGAGAGGGGACTGAGAGACACCAGTCAGTGTACAGATATCTCCCTGAGAGAGAGAGAGAGAGGGGGACTGAGAGACACCAGTCAGTGTACAGATATCTCCCTGAGAGAGAGAGAGAGAGGGGACTGAGAGACACCAGTCAGTGTACAGATATCTCCCTGAGAGAGAGAGAGAGGGGACTGAGAGACACCAGTCAGTGTACAGATATCCCCCTGAGAGAGAGAGAGAGGGGACTGAGAGACACCAGTCAGTGTACAGATATCTCCCTGAGAGAGAGAGAGAGAGGGGACTGAGAGACACCAGTCAGTGTACAGATATCTCCCTGAGAGAGAGAGAGGGGACTGAGAGACACCAGTCAGTGTACAGATATCTCCCTGAGAGAGAGAGAGAGAGGGGACTGAGAGACACCAGTCAGTGTACAGATATCTCCCTGAGAGAGAGAGGAACTGAGAGACACCAGTCAGTGTACAGATATCTCCCTGAGAGAGAGAGGGGACAGAGAGACACCAGTCAGTGTACAGATATCTCCCTGAGAGAGAGAGAGAGAGGGGACTGGGAGACACCAGTCAGTGTACAGATATCTCCCTGAGAGAGAGAGGGGACTGAGAGACACCAGTCAGTGTACAGATATCTCCCTGAGAGAGAGAGAGAGGGGACTGAGAGACACCAGTCAGTGTACAGATATCTCCCTGAGAGAGAGAGAGAGGGGACTGAGAGACACCAGTCAGTGTACAGATGTCTCCCTGAGAGAGAGAGGGGAGTGAGTGACACACCAGTCAGTGCACAGATATCTCCCTGAGAGAGAGAGAGGGGACTGAGAGACACCAGTCAGTGTACAGATATCTCCCTGAGAGAGAGAGAGAGAGGGGACTGAGAGACACCAGTCAGTGTACAGATATCTCCCTGAGAGAGAGAGGGGACTGAGAGACACCAGTCAGTGTACAGATATCTCCCTGAGAGAGAGAGAGAGAGGGGACTGAGAGACACCAGTCAGTGTACAGATATCTCCCTGAGAGAGAGAGGGGACTGAGAGACACCAGTCAGTGCACAGATATCTCCCTGAGAGAGAGAGAGGGGACTGAGAGACACCAGTCAGTGTACAGATATCTCCCTGAGAGAGAGGGACTGAGAGACACCAGTCAGTGTACAGATATCTCCCTGAGAGAGAGAGAGAGGGGACTGAGAGACACCAGTCAGTGTACAGATATCTCCCTGAGAGAGAGAGAGAGAGGGACTGAGAGACACCAGTCAGTGTACAGATATCTCCCTGAGAGAGAGAGAGAGGGGACTGAGAGACACCAGTCAGTGTACAGATATCTCCCTGAGAGAGAGAGAGAGGGGACTGAGAGACACCAGTCAGTGTACAGATATCTCCCTGAGAGAGAGAGAGAGGGGACTGAGAGACACCAGTCAGTGTACAGATATCTCCCTGAGAGAGAGAGAGGGGACTGAGAGACACCAGTCAGTGTACAGATATCTCCCTGAGAGAGAGAGAGGGGACTGAGAGACACCAGTCAGTGTACAGATATCTCCCTGAGAGAGAGAGAGAGGGGACTGAGAGACACCAGTCAGTGTACAGATATCTCCCTGAGAGAGAGAGAGAGGGGACTGAGAGACACCAGTCAGTGTACAGATATCTCCCTGAGAGAGAGAGGGACTGAGAGACACCAGTCAGTGTACAGATATCTCCCTGAGAGAGAGAGAGAGGGGACTGAGAGACACCAGTCAGTGTACAGATATCTCCCTGAGAGAGAGAGAGGGGACTGAGAGACACCAGTCAGTGTACAGATATCTCCCTGAGAGAGAGAGAGGGGACTGAGAGACACCAGTCAGTGTACAGATATCTCCCTGAGAGAGAGAGAGAGAGGGGACTGAGAGACACCAGTCAGTGTACAGATATCTCCCTGAGAGAGAGAGGAGGGGACTGAGAGACACCAGTCAGTGTACAGATATCTCCCTGAGAGAGAGAGAGGGACTGAGAGACACCAGTCAGTGTACAGATATCTCCCTGAGAGAGAGAGAGAGGGGACTGAGAGACACCAGTCAGTGTACAGATATCTCCCTGAGAGAGAGAGGGGACTGAGAGACACCAGTCAGTGTACAGATATCTCCCTGAGAGAGAGAGAGAGGGGACTGAGAGACACCAGTCAGTGTACAGATATCTCCCTGAGAGAGAGAGAGGGGACTGAGAGACACCAGTCAGTGTACAGATATCTCCCTGAGAGAGAGAGAGAGGGGACTGAGAGACACCAGTCAGTGTACAGATATCTCCCTGAGAGAGAGAGGGGACTGAGAGACACCAGTCAGTGTACAGATATCTCCCTGAGAGAGAGAGAGAGGGGACTGAGAGACACCAGTCAGTGTACAGATATCTCCCTGAGAGAGAGAGAGAGGGGACTGAGAGACACCAGTCAGTGTACAGATATCTCCCTGAGAGAGAGAGAGAGGGGACTGAGAGACACCAGTCAGTGTACAGATATCTCCCTGAGAGAGAGAGAGGGGACTGAGAGACACCAGTCAGTGTACAGATATCTCCCTGAGAGAGAGAGGGACTGAGAGACACCAGTCAGTGTACAGATATCTCCCTGAGAGAGAGAGAGAGGGGACTGAGAGACACCAGTCAGTGTACAGATATCTCCCTGAGAGAGAGAGAGAGGGACTGAGAGACACCAGTCAGTGTACAGATATCTCCCTGAGAGAGAGAGAGAGGGACTGAGAGACACCAGTCAGTGTACAGATATCTCCCTGAGAGAGAGAGGGAGGGGACTGAGAGACACCAGTCAGTGTACAGATATCTCCCTGAGAGAGAGAGAGAGGACTGAGAGACACCAGTCAGTGTACAGATATCTCCCTGAGAGAGAGAGAGAGGGGACTGAGAGACACCAGTCAGTGTACAGATATCTCCCTGAGAGAGAGAGGGGACTGAGAGACACCAGTCAGTGTACAGATATCTCCCTGAGAGAGAGAGAGGGGACTGAGAGACACCAGTCAGTGTACAGATATCTCCCTGAGAGAGAGAGAAGGGGACTGAGAGACACCAGTCAGTGTACAGATATCTCCCTGAGAGAGAGAGAGAGGGGACTGAGAGACACCAGTCAGTGTACAGATATCTCCCTGAGAGAGAGGGGACTGAGAGACACCAGTCAGTGTACAGATATCTCCCTGAGAGAGAGAGAGAGGGGACTGAGAGACACCAGTCAGTGTACAGATATCTCCCTGAGAGAGAGAGAGGGGACTGAGAGACACCAGTCAGTGTACAGATATCTCCCTGAGAGAGAGAGAGAGGGGACTGAGAGACACCAGTCAGTGTACAGATATCTCCCTGAGAGAGAGAGAGGGGACTGAGAGACACCAGTCAGTGTACAGATATCTCCCTGAGAGAGAGGGGACTGAGAGACACCAGTCAGTGTACAGATATCTCCCTGAGAGAGAGAGAGAGGGGACTGAGAGACACCAGTCAGTGTACAGATATCTCCTTGAGAGAGAGAGAGGGGACTGAGAGACACCAGTCAGTGTACAGATATCTCCCTGAGAGAGAGAGAGAGGGGACTGAGAGACACCAGTCAGTGTACAGATATCTCCCTGAGAGAGAGAGAGAGAGGGGACTGAGAGACACCAGTCAGTGTACAGATATCTCCCTGAGAGAGAGAGGGGACTGAGAGACACCAGTCAGTGTACAGATATCTCCCTGAGAGAGAGAGAGGGGACTGAGAGACACCAGTCAGTGTACAGATATCTCCCTGAGAGAGAGAGGGGACTGAGAGACACCAGTCAGTGTACAGATATCTCCCTGAGAGAGAGAGAGGGGACTGAGAGACACCAGTCAGTGTACAGATATCTCCCTGAGAGAGAGAGGGGACTGAGAGACACCAGTCAGTGTACAGATATCTCCCTGAGAGAGAGAGAGAGGGGACTGAGAGACACCAGTCAGTGTACAGATATCTCCCTGAGAGAGAGAGAGGGACTGAGAGACACCAGTCAGTGTACAGATATCTCCCTGAGAGAGAGAGAGGGGACTGAGAGACACCAGTCAGTGTACAGATATCTCCCTGAGAGAGAGAGAGAGAGAGGGGACTGAGAGACACCAGTCAGTGTACAGATATCTCCCTGAGAGAGAGAGAGAGGGGACTGAGAGACACCAGTCAGTGTACAGATATCTCCTGAGAGAGAGAGAGAGAGAGGGGACTGAGAGACACCAGTCAGTGTACAGATATCTCCCTGAGAGAGAGAGAGGGGACTGAGAGACACCAGTCAGTGTACAGATATCTCCCTGAGAGAGAGAGAGAGGGGACTGAGAGACACCAGTCAGTGTACAGATATCTCCCTGAGAGAGAGAGAGGGGACTGAGAGACACCAGTCAGTGTACAGATATCTCCCTGAGAGAGAGAGAGAGGGGACTGAGAGACACCAGTCAGTGTACAGATATCTCCCTGAGAGAGAGAGGGGACTGAGAGACACCAGTCAGTGTACAGATATCTCCCTGAGAGAGAGAGGGGACTGAGAGACACCAGTCAGTGTACAGATATCTCCCTGAGAGAGAGAGAGGGGACTGAGAGACACCAGTCAGTGTACAGATATCTCCCTGAGAGAGAGAGAGAGGGACTGAGAGACACCAGTCAGTGTACAGATATCTCCCTGAGAGAGAGAGAGAGGGGACTGAGAGACACCAGTCAGTGTACAGATATCTCCCTGAGAGAGAGAGGGGACTGAGAGACACCAGTCAGTGTACAGATATCTCCCTGAGAGAGAGAGAGAGGGGACTGAGAGACACCAGTCAGTGTACAGATATCTCCCTGAGAGAGAGAGAGGGGACTGAGAGACACCAGTCAGTGTACAGATATCTCCCTGAGAGAGAGAGAGAGGGACTGAGAGACACCAGTCAGTGTACAGATATCTCCCTGAGAGAGAGAGAGGGGACTGAGAGACACCAGTCAGTGTACAGATATCTCCCTGAGAGAGAGAGAGGGGACTGAGAGACACCAGTCAGTGTACAGATATCTCCCTGAGAGAGAAGAGAGAGGGGACTGAGAGACACCAGTCAGTGTACAGATATCTCCCTGAGAGAGAGAGAGAGAGGGGACTGAGAGACACCAGTCAGTGTACAGATATCTCCCTGAGAGAGAGAGAGAGGGGACTGAGAGACACCAGTCAGTGTACAGATATCTCCCTGAGAGAGAGAGAGAGGGACTGAGAGACACCAGTCAGTGTACAGATATCTCCCTGAGAGAGAGAGAGAGAGGGGACTGAGAGACACCAGTCAGTGTACAGATATCTCCCTGAGAGAGAGAGAGAGGGGACTGAGAGACACCAGTCAGTGTACAGATATCTCCCTGAGAGAGAGAGAGAGGGGACTGAGAGACACCAGTCAGTGTACAGATATCTCCCTGAGAGAGAGAGAGGGACTGAGAGACACCAGTCAGTGTACAGATATCTCCCTGAGAGAGAGAGAGAGGGGACTGAGAGACACCAGTCAGTGTACAGATATCTCCCTGAGAGAGAGAGAGGGGACTGAGAGACACCAGTCAGTGTACAGATATCTCCCTGAGAGAGAGGAGAGAGGGGACTGAGAGACACCAGTCAGTGTACAGATATCTCCCTGAGAGAGAGAGGGGACTGAGAGACACCAGTCAGTGTACAGATATCTCCCTGAGAGAGAGAGAGGGACTGAGAGACACCAGTCAGTGTACAGATATCTCCCTGAGAGAGAGAGAGAGAGGGGACTGAGAGACACCAGTCAGTGTACAGATATCTCCCTGAGAGAGAGAGAGAGGGGACTGAGAGACACCAGTCAGTGTACAGATATCTCCCTGAGAGAGAGAGAGGGGACTGAGAGACACCAGTCAGTGTACAGATATCTCCCTGAGAGAGAGAGAGAGGGGACTGAGAGACACCAGTCAGTGTACAGATATCT
Organism: Carcharhinus amblyrhynchos; assembly: GCF_965287045.1. Lineage (NCBI taxonomy): Eukaryota > Metazoa > Chordata > Chondrichthyes > Carcharhiniformes > Carcharhinidae > Carcharhinus > Carcharhinus amblyrhynchos. Next base: position 42,827 of record NW_027650769.1, read on the forward strand.
CCCTGAGAGAGAGAGAGGGACTGAGAGACACCAGTCAGTGTACAGATATCTCCCTGAGAGAGAGAGAGGGGACTGAGAGACACCAGTCAGTGTACAGATATCTCCCTGAGAGAGAGAGAGAGGGGACTGAGAGACACCAGTCAGTGTACAGATATCTCCCTGAGAGAGAGAGAGGGGACTGAGAGACACCAGTCAGTGTACAGATATCTCCCTGAGAGAGAGAGAGAGGGGACTGAGAGACACCAGTCAGTGTACAGATATCTCCCTGAGAGAGAGAGGGACTGAGAGACACCAGTCAGTGTACAGATATCTCCCTGAGAGAGAGAGAGGGGACTGAGAGACACCAGTCAGTGTACAGATATCTCCCTGAGAGAGAGGAGAGGGACTGAGAGACACCAGTCAGTGTACAGATATCTCCCTGAGAGAGAGAGAGGGGACTGAGAGACACCAGTCAGTGTACAGATATCTCCCTGAGAGAGAGAGAGGGGGACTGAGAGACACCAGTCAGTGTACAGATATCTCCCTGAGAGAGAGAGAGGGGACTGAGAGACACCAGTCAGTGTACAGATATCTCCCTGAGAGAGAGAGAGGGGACTGAGAGACACCAGTCAGTGTACAGATATCTCCCTGAGAGAGAGAAGAGAGGGGACTGAGAGACACCAGTCAGTGTACAGATATCTCCCTGAGAGAGAGAGAGGGGACTGAGAGACACCAGTCAGTGTACAGATATCTCCCTGAGAGAGAGAGAGAGGGGACTGAGAGACACCAGTCAGTGTACAGATATCTCCCTGAGAGAGAGAGAGGGGACTGAGAGACACCAGTCAGTGTACAGATATCTCCCTGAGAGAGAGAGAGGGGACTGAGAGACACCAGTCAGTGTACAGATATCTCCCTGAGAGAGAGAGAGGGGACTGAGAGACACCAGTCAGTGTACAGATATCTCCCTGAGAGAAGAGAGAGAGGGACTGAGAGACACCAGTCAGTGTACAGATATCTCCCTGAGAGAGAGAGAGGGGACTGAGAGACACCAGTCAGTGTACAGATATCTCCCTGAGAGAGAGAGAGAGGGACTGAGAGACACCAGTCAGTGTACAGATATCTCCCTGAGAGAGAGAGAGAGGGGACTGAGAGACACCAGTCAGTGTACAGATATCTCCCTGAGAGAGAGAGAGGGGACTGAGAGACACCAGTCAGTGTACAGATATCTCCCTGAGAGAGAGAGAGAGGGGACTGAGAGACACCAGTCAGTGTACAGATATCTCCCTGAGAGAGAGAGAGAGGGGACTGAGAGACACCAGTCAGTGTACAGATATCTCCCTGAGAGAGAGAGAGAGGGACTGAGAGACACCAGTCAGTGTACAGATATCTCCCTGAGAGAGAGAGAGGGGACTGAGAGACACCAGTCAGTGTACAGATATCTCCCTGAGAGAGAGAGAGGGGACTGAGAGACACCAGTCAGTGTACAGATATCTCCTGAGAGAGAGAGAGAGGGACTGAGAGACACCAGTCAGTGTACAGATATCTCCCTGAGAGAGAGAGAGGGGACTGAGAGACACCAGTCAGTGTACAGATATCTCCCTGAGAGAGAGAGAGAGGGGACTGAGAGACACCAGTCAGTGTACAGATATCTCCCTGAGAGAGAGAGAGAGGGGACTGAGAGACACCAGTCAGTGTACAGATATCTCCCTGAGAGAGAGAGAGAGAGGGGACTGAGAGACACCAGTCAGTGTACAGATATCTCCCTGAGAGAGAGAGAGAGGGGACTGAGAGACACCAGTCAGTGTACAGATATCTCCCTGAGAGAGAGAGAGAGGGGACTGAGAGACACCAGTCAGTGTACAGATATCTCCCTGAGAGAGAGAGAGAGGGGACTGAGAGACACCAGTCAGTGTACAGATATCTCCCTGAGAGAGAGAGAGGGGACTGAGA
>NW_027650770.1:0-44748 GCF_965287045.1 Carcharhinus amblyrhynchos
TTCGATTCCCGGTGGCACACAGTGGGTTAGCACTGCTGTCTCACAGCGCCAGGGACCCGGGTTCGATTCCCAGTGGCACAGTGGGTTAGCACTGCTGTCTCACAGCGCCAGGGACCCGGGTTCGATTCCCGGCTCGGGTCACTGTCTGTGTGGAGTCTGCACATTCTCTCTGTGTCTGCGTGGGTTTCCTCCGGGTGCTCCGGTTTCCCCCCACAGTCTGAAAGACGTGCTGGTTAGAGGGGATTGGCCCTGCTAAATTCTCCCTCAGTGTTACCCGAACAGGTGCCGGAGTGTGACAACTAGGGGATTTTCACAGTAACTTCATCGCAGTGTTAATGTAAGCTGACTTGTGACACTAAATAAATGAATGTTAAAACTTTTGTTGGAGCGAATTCCACACATTAATCCCTCTCTGAGTGAAGAAATGTCGCCTCATCTCCATCCTAAGCGGTCTACCCTGTACCCTCAGACTCTGACCCCTAGTTCTGGACTCCTGCACACAATCGGGACCATTTTCTGAATCTACTCTGTCTAACCCTGTTAGAATTTTATGGCTTTTCGATGAGATTTCCCCGTCCCTATTCAAGACCCATATAAATAATTGTCCAAAGATGTGCAGGTTAGGTGGATTGGCCATGCTAAATTGCCCCTTAGTGTCCAAAGATGTGCAGGTTAGGTGGATTGGCCATGCTAAATTGCCCCTTAGTGTCCAAAGATGTATAGGTTAGGTGGATTGGCCATGCTAAGTTGTCCCTTAGTGTCTAAAGATGTGCAGGTTAGGTGGATTGGCCATGCTAAATTGTCCCTTAGTGTCTAAAGATGTGCAGGTTAGGTGGATTGGCCATGCTAAATTGTCCCTTAGTGTCTAAAGATGTGCAGGTTAGGTGGATTGGCCATGCTAAATTGCCCCTTAGTGTCCAAAGATGTATAGGTTAGGTGGATTGGCCATGCTAAATTGTCCCTTAGTGTCTAAAGATGTGCAGGTTAGGTGGATTGGCCATGCTAAATTGTCCCTAGGTGTCCAAAGATGTGCAGGTCGGGGGATTGGCCGTGCTAAATTGCCCCTTAGTGTTAGAGAGACGAGCTGGGGAAAAGGCATGGGATTTTGGGGATAGGGCCTGGGTGTGATTGTGGCTGGTGTGGACTCGATGGCTTCTTCCTGTGCCGGAGAGGTTCTATAATTCTTTAAAATGTTCCGAATTTCCATTAAGTTGAACTTAAAGCTGCCAGGGTGGGATTTGAACCCACGCCGCAGGCCTGTCGTGGCTGTTCGGATGACATTGCTACCGTGTCCCTGTGAGGGAGGAGGGTGGGACCAGAGTTAAGCGTCCAGTTTAGCTCCTCCAGGCAGGCTTGACAAGACCTGATAGGGAAGAGATGAGGCCTGAACCGCAGGCCCCACACCCTGCCACACGCTATCAGGAGCGGCACAGCCTTGGGTGCGGTCACTACCAGCAACCCAGGTTCCAGGGAGACTGCTGTGTGCCTTTCTCCTGCTGAAGGAAAGTGGTTTCAGAGTATTGAAAGCCGCCCTCCGCGCCCCCCCCCTCCCCGCCCCAACCCTTCCCCATCTCCCCCAACTCCAAACGAGCGTCAAGCTGAGGCCTGAGGCCTAGTGAGAAGGGCTGGTTGCTAGGGGCCTCGCGGGCAAGATATATAAAAGTGTGAAGGGAATAGATAGGGTAAGAGGCAGGGATGTTGTTTTTACTGGCAGGAGAAACCAGAACCATGAGGCACAGGAGCAGAATTAGGCCACTCGGCCCATCGAGTCTGTTCCGCCATTCAATCACGGCCTGATATTTTGCTCACCCCCATTCCTCCTGCCTTTTCCCCATAACCTCTCACCCCTTATGAATCAAGAACCTACCTATCTCTGTCTCAAAGGCACTCAGTGGCCTGGCCTCCTTCTGTGGCAAAGAGTTCCACAGATTGGCCACTCTCTGGCGAAAGAAATTCTCCCTCATTTTGGTTCTACAAGGATGTCCCTTCACCCTGAGGCTGTGCCCTTGGATCCTGGTCTCTTCTCCGAATGGGAACATCCTCTCCACGTCCACTCTACCCAGGTCTTTCAGTATTCTGTAAGTTTCAATAAGATCACCCCACCCTCTTATCCTTCTAAGCTCCATTGAGTACAGGCCCAGAGCCCTCAGGCGCTCCTCAAATATCAAACCTTCCACTCCCGGAATCATTTTCGTGAACCTCCTGTGGATCCTTTCCAAGGCCAGCACATCCGTCCTAAGATATGGGACCCATTAAGAGGCAATTCAGCATGGCCAATCCACCGAACCTGCACATCTTTGGAAGCTAAGGGGTAATTTAGCATGGCCAATCCACCTAACCTGCACATCTTTGGACACTAAGGGGCAATTCAGCATGGCCAATCCACCTAACCTACACATCTTTGGATACTAAGGGGCAATTTAGCATGGCCAATCCACCTAACCTGCACATCTTTGGACACTAAGGGGCAATTTAGCATGGCCAATCCACCTAACCTACACATCTTTGGATACTAAGGGGCAATTTAGCATGGCCAATCCACCTAACCTACACATCTTTGGATACTAAGGGGCAATTTAGCATGGCCAATCCACCTAACCTACACATCTTTGGATACTAAGGGGCAATTCAGCATGGCCAATCCACCTAACCTGCACATCTTTGGATACTAAGGGGCAATTTAGCATGGCCAATCCACCTAACCTACACATCTTTGGATACTAAGGGGCAATTCAGCATGGCCAATCCACCTAACCTGCATATCTTTGGACACTAAGGGTCCAGTGTCGGCCTAGATTGCTGTTTTGAGTCTCTGGGGTAAGTAGAATTGAATAACTCTGGAAAATCCCTGCCTTTTCTCTCTCCAGGTTTCAAGCACACAAGAGTTGAGCTCATTGGAGACCCTATTCTACCAACGCGAGATTTAAACCAGGCCCAGTGAGTGAGGGGACAGGCGCAGAAAGGATGGAGACCCTGAGATCGGCGCTGTTGACTATGGTGAGATCTTCAAATCCATCCCATCCAACGGCACGCCCCACTTGCCCAACAACAACTACCCCACCCCCACCTCCCATTCCCTACCTCTCCTGACAGCTGGGGTCATGAGCTCTCTCTGCCATAGCAGAGGTCACTGTGGGTTATTGTGGGGGATGGAATGGGGGGAGATCTGAGATGTGTAGTCCTCGGTGGGGGGGGAGCGGGGAACGAGCGTTCCGGATTAAAGCCCTCTTTGCTCTGGTTGTGTGAGGGGCTGTCGGGTTCCGTGAGACTCCACCGGAAACTCGCCTGGGATCTTCCTTGTCCCAATCTCCCTGCTCAATCCCATGCTCAGCTTCCAGTTCTCCCATTGCCTCCATCATCAAGGGTCTTAATTTCCCACAAGAATATAAGATGCACATCCTCCCCATGTCTGTGTGGGTTTCCGCCAGGTGCTCCAGTCTCCTCCCACAGTCCAAAGATGTGCAGGTTAGGTGGATTGGCCATGCTAAATTGCCCCTTCGTGTCCAAAGATGTGTAGGTTAGGTGGATTGGCCATGCTAAATTGCCCCTTCGTGTCCAAAGATGTGTAGGTTAGGTGGATTGGCCATGCTAAATTGCCCCTTCGTGTCCAAAGATGTGTAGGTTAGGTGGATTGGCCATGCTAAATTGCCCCTTAGTGTCCAAAGATGTGCAGATTAGGTGGATTGGCCGTGCTAAATTGCCCCTTAGTGTCCAAAGATGTGTAGGTTAGATGGATTGGCCATGTTAAATTGACCCTTAGTGCTGGGGGATTGGCAGTGTAAATATTGGGCCTGGGTGGGATTGTGGTCAGTGCAGAGTGCATGGGCCGAACGCCCTCCTCCTGCACTGTAGAGATGTTATGATACTTCTATATTGGAGCAGAATTAGGCCATTCGGCCCATCGAGTCTTCTCCACCATGGGCTGATACGTTTCTCAACCCTATTCTCCCGCCTTTTCCCCGTAACCTTTGACCCCCTCACCAACCGAGAACCGATCTCCCTCTGTCTGGAGTACACTCAGTGACCCGGCCTCCTCTGTGGCAATGAACTCCACGGATTGGAGAACAGGATGTTGCCCTGGTATGGAGGGTATTGGCTCTGAGGAGAGGTTGGAGAAACTTGGTTTGTTCTCAGTGGAACGACGGAGTGGGGGGGGGGGAGACCTGATAGAAGTCTACAAGATTACGAGGGGCAGAGTGGAGAGTCAGAAGCTTTTTCCCCCAGGGTGGAAGAGTCAATGACTCGGGGATATCGGTTTAAGGTGCGTGGGGAGACGTTTCGAGGAGATGTGCGGGGTAAGTTTTGTGACACGGAGGGTGGTCAGTGTCTGGAAGGCGCTGACCGAGGAGATGGTGGGAGCGGGCGCGATAGCGGCACCTAAGGGACAACTGGAGAAATACATGTATAGGATGGGAATGGTAGGATATGCGAACTTTGAGTGGAGGCAGGCATCAAGATCGGCGTAGGCCGAAGGGCCTGTTCCTGTGTTGTATTGTTCCATTCTCACCACCCTCTGGCGAAAGACCTCCCTCCTCACCTCCCTTCTGAAGGGCTGTCCCTCAACTCGGAGGCTGTGCCCTCAGATCCTCGTCTCTCCCACGTCTGGGAACGTCATCCCCACGTCCACTCTATCCAGGCCTCGCAGTATCCTATCAGTTTCAATGAGATACCCCCCCAACCCCATTCTATAAACTCCAACGAGTACAGACCCAGAGTCTTCCTCATACCTCAAGCTCTTCATTCCAGGGATCGTTCTTCTGGACCTCCTCCGGACCCTTCCCAAGGCCGGCACGTCCTTCCTTAGATACGGGGCCCAAAACGGCCCGCAATATTCCAAATGGGGTCTGATCAGAGCCTCAGGAGTACATCCCTACTCTTGTATTCTCGACATGAATGCGAACATTTGCCTTCCTCATGACTCTGAATGGTTGTATATTGGGAGAGGGGGAGTGTGCAGAGGGATCTGGGCGCACCAGTCGCTGGAGGTAAGCGTGCAGGTGCAGCAGGGGGGTAAAGAAGGCAAATGGGATGTTCGTGGTGAGAGGTTTGGGGTACAGGAGCCGGGGATGTGTTGTTGCAGTGATACTTGGAGAGGCCACACCTCGAGTGTTGTGAGCAGTTTTGGTCTCCATTTCTGAGGAGGGATGTTCTCACTCTGGAGGGAGTTCAGCCAAGGTTTACCAGGCTGATCCCGGGGACTGATGTACGAGGAGAGATTGACTCGGTTAGGATTGTTTTCCCTGGAGTTCAGAGGGGGGGGGAATCTCATATAAAATCCGAACAGGTCTAGACAGGGTAGATGCAGGGAGGATGTTCCTGATGGTTGGCGGGAGTCCAAAACCAGGTCTGAGGATTGGGGGTAGACCATTGAGGGACGGAGATGAGGAGACATTTCTTCACCCGGTGTGGAATTCATTCCCACAGGAAGGAGTGGATGCCAAAATATTGGATGTATTTCAGAGGAGGTTGGATATCGCACTTGGGGCGAATGGGGTCAAAGGTTATGGGGGGAGAAGCAAGATTAGGCTCTGGAGTTGGATGATCCGCCATGATGGCAACAAATGGCGGAGCAGGCTCGAAGGGCCAAATGGCCCCCTCCTGCTCCTATCTTTCTGTTTCCACGGACCAACTCAACTTGCAAGTTACCCTTGAGTGAATCCTGAACCGTGACTCCCAAGATCCTTTCTGCTTCAGATTCCTGAATTCTTTTCCCGTTTCGAAAATAGTCGACGCCTCTATTCTTAAGAACATAAGAAATAGGAGCAGGAGTCGGCCATCTCGCCCTTTGAGCCTGCCCCACCATTCAATAAGATCGTGGCTGATCTGAAGTGGATCAGTTCCACTTTCCCGCTTTCTCCCCTTAATTCCCCCGTCTATCAGAAACCTATCTACCCGTGACTTCAATATATTCAGCGAGGTAGCCTCCACCACTTCAACGGGCAGAGAGTTCCAGAGATTCACCACCCTTTGAGTGAAGAAGTTCCTCCTCAACTCTGCTCTAAACTGTGCCCCCCCTTATCTTGAGGCTGTGCCCTCTAGTCCTGCTGTCCTTTCTAAGTGGGAAGAATCTCTCCACCTCTACCCTGTCCATCCCCTTCATTATCTTATACGTCTCTATAAGATCCCCCCTCATCCTTCTAAACTCCAACGAGTACAGACCCAGTCTATTTAGTCTCTCTTCATAGTCCAACCCCCTCATCTCCGGTATCAGCCTAGCGAACCTCCTCTGCACTCCTTCCAAGGCCAATATATCCTTGCGCAAGTGCGGCGACCAAAACTGCACACAGTACTCCAGCTGCGGCCTCACCAGTACTCTTCCAGTATTCTTTCATCAGTATTCTTCCAACCAAAGTGCGTAACCTCACACTTTCTCACGTTGTACTCCATCTGCCTCTCCTTTGCCCAATCCTTTAACCTGTTCAAGTCCTTCTGCAGCTCCTCGCAACTCCTCAATAGAACTCAACGTATCTCACTGCCACCCCCCATACAATTTGTCTCCAGCCCCTTCCATCGGTCTGTTGCCTCGGGGGTAGCGGGGGGACAAAAATGTACATAGCTTTTTTCTTTAAGCTTATTTATCAGTCTACAAGTGAGGCTTATATTAACACTGCAATGAAGTTACTGTGAAAATTCCCTGGTAGCCACACTCCGGCGCCTGTTCGGGTAACACTGAGGGAGAATTTAGCACAGCCCAATGCACCCTAACCAGCACATCTTTGGACACTCAGGGACGATTTAGCACAGCCAATCCCCCTAACCTGCACATCCTTGGACACTAAGGGGCAATTTAGCATGGCCAATCCACCTAACCTACAACATCCTTGGACACTAAGGGACAATTTAGCATGGCCAATCCACCTAACCTGCACATCTTTGGACATTTCGGGGCCATTTAGCACGGCCAATGCATGTAACCAGCACGTCTTTCAGACTATGGGAAGAAATCGGAGCACCCAGAGGAAACCCACGCAGACACGGGGAGAATGTGCAGACTCCGCACAGACAGCGACCCGAGCCGGGAACCGAACCCGGGTCCCTGGCGCTGTGAGGCAGCAGCGCTAACCCACTGTACCAGGGTTCCACCTCGGGTCAGTTTTTTCTTTTGATGAGTTTAACCTTCCTTTGACCCCCCCCACAACAGCAGGGAGATAAAGTGACCGGCAAGTCTATTTATCGACGGCAACATGACCTGGACGAGGGAGCGAGCGGAGAGATGGCGAAGATGGAAGAGGAAGAGATGAGGGAACCTGCGACGACGAGCGAGATGGTCGGCCTGATCTTGCAGAAGGCCCCGGGGCGAAAGAAAGCTTTGATCTACTTGGTGTTGGTGTCCCTGTTCCTCCTGATCATTGGTAAGTGGTTCCAGCCTCACGCTCTTTAAGAAGGCGGGAATGAGCCTCTCGCTCAGCCCTGTGACCTCCCCCACCCCACAGCCCCCGCTGTATCTCAGGGAAGATGATAGACCAGGGAAACGTGGTGGATGCCGTTTATATGGACTTCAACAAACCCTTTGACAAGGCAGGCTGGTACGGACGTCACACGGGGTCAAAGGAGAGTTGGCAAGACGGGCACAAAACTGGCTTGGGCATAAGAGACAGAGGGTAGCAGTAGAGGGGTGAGTTTCTGAATGGAAGGCTGCGACGAGCGGTGTTTCACAGAGACTTTATCATTTGTAATATATATGAACGATTTGGAGGAAAATGGTCTGATGAGTAAGTTCGCAGACGACACAAAAATTGTTGGAGTTGTGTGGATAATGAAGAAGATTGATGAGGATACATAAGAAATAGGAGCAGGAGTCGGCCATCCAGCCCCTCGAGCCTGCCCCGCCATTCAATAAGATCATGTCTGATCTGAAGTGGATCAGTTCCACTTTCCCGCTTTCTCCCCTTAATTCCCCTGTTTATCAGAAACCTATCGACCCGTGACTTCAATATATTCAGCGAGGCAGCCTCCACCACTTCAACGGGCAGAGAATTCCAGAGATTCACCACCCTTTGAGTGAAGAAGTTCCTCCTCAACTCCGTTCTAAACTGCACCCCCCTTATCTTGAGGCTGTGCCCTCTAGTCCTGCTGTCCTTTCTAAGCGGGAAGAATCTCTCTACCTCTACCCTATCCATCCCCTTCATTATCTTATACGTCTCTATAAGATCCCCCCTCACCCTTCTGAACTCCAACGAGTACAGACCCAGTCTATTGGGTCTCTCTTCGTAGTCCAACCCCCTCATCTCCGGTGTCAGCCGAGTGAACCTCCTCTGCACTCCCTCCAAGGCCAAAATATCCCTGCGCAAGTGCGGTGACCAAAACTGCACACAGTACTCCAGCTGCGGCCTCACCAATGCCCTATACAGCTGCAGCAAGACCTCCCTACTTTTATATTCAATCCCCCTCGCTATGAAGGCCAGCATCCCATTCGCCTTCCTGACCACCTGCTGCACCTGCAGGCTGGGTTTTTGTGACTCATGCACAAGGACCCCCAGGTCCCTCTGCACCGTAGCATGCTGCAGCTTTTTAAATAATAATCCCTCCCACTATTATTTCTTCCAAAGTGGACAACCTCACACTTGCTAACATACAGCAGGATATAGATCAGTTGGAGACTCGGGCAGATGGAGTTTAATCCAGGTGAATGTGAGATGGTGTGGAAGGCCTAATGCATGTTGAAATTAGACAGTGAATGGTAGAACTCTTGATGGGAAGAGGGATCTGGGCGTACATGTCCGCTGATGACTAAAAGCGGCAATGCAGGTGGATAAGGTAGTCAAGAAAGCATAGGGCGTGTTTGCCTTCATCAGAGTTGGCGAGTCATGCTGTAGCTTTACAGAACCTTAGCTAGGCCTCACTTAGAATATCGTGTACAATTCTGGTCACCCACACTCCCAGAAGGATGTGGTTGCTTCAGAGAGGATGTTGCCTGGTCTGGAGGGTATTAGTTACCAGGAGAGTTTGGCGGAACTCGGTTTGTTCTCACTGGAATGATGGAGGTTGAGGGGGAGATTTACAAGACGATGAGGGTTGAGGGGGAGATTTACAAGACGATGAGGGTTGAGGGGGAGATTTACAAGACGATGAGGGTTGAGGGGGAGATTTACAAGACGATGAGGGTTATGGACTCAGTGGACGGTCAGAAGCTGTTTCCCCAGGGTGGAAGAGTCAAGAACTCGGGGGAGGGAGGTTGAAGGGGAGAAGTTGAGAGGAGGTGTGCGGGGTAAGTCCTTTTGTTCTGACGCAGAAGGGGTGGTGAGTGGCTGGAAGGCGCTGCCCGGGGAGGTGGGGGAAGCGGGTACGATGGTGGCATTTAAGGGGCAACGAGACGGATATGTGAGTAGGGATGCCCCCCCCCCCCCCAGGTCACGGGATGGCGACCCCAGCCTCCCCACACCAATGACCCCCCACCAACCCACCCACCACCCTCTCTCAGTCCAACGGAGAGTGGGGAGATTTTAGGGGGGGGGGGGGCGCGGTATTTACAATGTTAACCACATTGGGGGGTAAGTATGGAAGATTTCCATCCCAAAAGGGAGAGGCGATGGGCCGAGTGGTATTATCGTGAGACTGTTAATCCAGGAAACCCAGCTAATGTTCTGGGGGACCCGGGTTCGAATCTCCGCCACGGCAGATGATGGAATTTGAACTCAATCAAAAAAAATCTGGGATTAAGAATCTACTGATGACCCATCGTCGGAAAAACCCACCTGGTTCCCTTTAGAGAAGGAAATCTGCCGTCCTTACCCCGGTCTGGCCTACATGTGATTCCAGAGCCACAGCTAGGGGGAGTGGGGGAGAATGTGGGACTCGCTCCCACGGCGGGGGAGTGACTGAGGTTAAAAAAAAGTGTGGAAAGGGTGGAGCGAGGCTGGATGAACGTGGGGAGACAGGAAGTTTGCGGAATGGGGGAGGGAGGAGGAAGTCGAATGGAACGTGGGGGAGAGCCAGGGACACATTGAGAGAAGTTCCCTCCTCGGATAATCGCTGTCCTCCTTTCTCCAGCGTTCATCCTTGGCTACGTCAGCTCTCGGAGCAGCTGTCCGTCATGCACGGTGGACAAGATGGTGGACTTCCAGAAGCAGGACATGTGTGACTACGGGCAGGGAGTAGACACGGGCTCGGAGGTCGCGCTGTACTGGGGAGACCTCAAAGCCATGCTGAAGAAATATATCAACGGCCCGACCATCGCGGACACCGCCAGGTTAGTCTCGTAACCGGAATCCCGGCCAATCCCACTCCGCAGAAACAGGCCATCGTGTCCATTCTCGTGTTTAAGGTCACAACCTCACTCTCACACACACACACACACACGCTCGCGCTCACACACACTCACTCTCACACACACGCACTCGTGCGCACACACACTCACTCTCACACACAAACACATATACGCACTCGTGTGCATGCACTCACACACTCACTCACACACACACACTTACAATCACTCACTCACACACACACACACATACACACACGCACTCACACACTCACTCACACACACACACTTACAATCACTCACTCACACACACACACACATACACACACGCACTCACACACTCACTCACACACACACACTTACAATCACTCACACACACACACACATACACACACGCACTCACACACTCACTCACACACACACACTTACAATCACTCACTCACACACACACACACATACACACACGCACTCACACACTCACTCACACACACACACTTACAATCACTCACACACACACACACATACACACACGCACTCACACACTCACTCACACACACACACTTACAATCACTCACACACACACATACACACACGCACTCACACACTCACTCACTCACACACACACTTACAATCACTCACACACACACACACATACACACACGCACTCACACACTCACTCACACACACACACTTACAATCACTCACTCACACACACACACACACGCACTCACACACTCACTCACACACACACACTTACAATCACTCACACACACACACACATACACACATGCACTCACACACTCACTCACACACACACACTTACAATCACTCACACACACACACACACACACACACACACATGCACTCACACACTCACTCACAGACACACACTTACAATCACTCACACACACACACACACACACACACACATGCACTCACACACTCACTCACAGACACACACTTACAATCACTCACACACACACACACATATACACACACGCACTCACACACTCACTCACTCACACACACACAATCACTCACACACACACATACACACACGCACTCACACACTCACTCACTCACACACACACTTACAATCACTCACACACACACACACACACACATACACACACGCACTCACTCACTCACACACACTTACAATCACTCACACACTCTCACACTCACTCACGCGCACACACTCACTCACTCACTCACACACACACACTCTCATACTCACGCACGCGCACACACTCAGGCGTACACACACTCTCACACACACACACTCTGTCTCTCACACTCACGCACACTCACGCTCACACTCACACTCTCGCACACACACACACAAATACATCCACTCCATTTCCCCCCTTTGTCAATGGGAAGGCTCTGGCCTCGTGGTATTATCACTAGACTATTAATCTGGAAAATCAGCTAATGTTCTGGGGGACCTGGGTTCGAATCCCGCCACAGCAGGTGGTGGAATTTGAATTCAATAAAAAAAATCTGGAATTAAGAATCTACTGATGACCCATTGTCGGAAAAACCCATCTGGTTCCCTTTAGGGAAGGAAATCTGCCGTCCTTACCCCGGTCTGGCCTACATGTGACTCCAGAGAGACAGCCAATGTGGTTGACTCTCACCTTTGGATGGCACAGTGGGTTAGCACGGCTGCTTCACAGCTCCAGGGACCCGGGTTCGATTCCCCGGCTGGGGTCACTGTCTGTGTGGAGTCTGCACATTCTCCCCGTGTCTGCGTGGGTTTCCTCCCACAGTCCAAAGATGTGTGGGTGAGGTTGATTGGCCGTGCTAAGAAATTGCCCCTGAGTGTCCAGGGATGTGTAGGTTAGAGGGGATTAGTGGGTATAATGTGTAGGGATATGGAGGTAGGGCCTGGGTGGGATTGCGTTCGGTGCAGACTCGATGGGCCGAATGGCCTTTTCCGACAGTCAGGTTTCGATGATTTCTACAAAAACACTTTGATCTTCATGAAGAATAAAAGAGAAATTAGTTACGGGTGTTGGCAGCCCTGTGTTGCCCTGGGAGCAGTCCTCCTTCCACTTAATACATGGCTTCCAGGTGTCTTCTGCCCCAGAGAGACAGAGGACTCCACCCTCTGGGGCGACCACCCACTCTTGGTCCCCATTGCTGCCTCAAGCCGGGGAACCCCTCTTCTTTGACAGAGACAAGCATCACTCACTCAATTCACAACGCCCCCAGGATATCCCCCCAACCCTCACACCGCACTGAATTGTGTTCTGAGGGTTGCTACGTTTCGTTTCAGTCTCTACATTCTCTCTCTCCCTTCGTACAAACACTCCAAGGATTCGGAACACTGACTCTGTTGCTGAGTTTTCCCAGTCCCACATTCTCCCCCACTCCCCCCGTGGGAGCGAGTCCCACATTCTCCCCCAGTCCCCCCGTGGGATCGAGTCCCACATTCTCCCCCACTCCCCCCGTGGGAGCAAGTCCCACATTCTCCCCCAGTCCCCCCGTGGGATCGAGTCCCACATTCTCCCCCACTCCCCCCGTGGGAGCGAGTCCCACACTCTCCCCACTCCTTGTGGGGGCAAGTCCCACATTCTCCCCCAGCTCCTCTGGACAAAGGCCTTCCTCCCCATGTCCCCAGTTGGGTTTATGAGTGACTGTCTCACATTTCTACCCTCTTGTCCTCGTCTCCCCAGAAAGTGGAGACATTCTCAGTCCACCGACACTGCCCTCACCTTGAAGAACCTCAGAACTCACACTACCCGTGTTTCAGTGCCGTGAACCCAAACCCCTACGCAAAAAAATGCCCCAATTCAGAGGGAGGGAAGGCCACTCAGCCCTTCCAGGTCATGGCCACCCTGACCAAGGCGGTCAGTGATCATCTCCAACAGGCAAGAACCTAACCACCGTGCATTGACATCCCTCCCACTGTCAACACCCTGGGGGTTGCCGTTGACCAGAAACTGAACTGGGAGTCAGCCGTACCGTGGCTTCCAGAGAAGGTCGGAGGCTGGGAATACTGCGGAGAGGAACTCACCTCCTGACTCCTCCGAGTCCACCATCTACAAGGACACAAGTCAGGAGTGCGATGGAACACTCCCCGCTTGTCGGGATGGGTACGGCTCCCAACAACAACTCAAGAAACGTGACACCATCCAGGACAAAGCAGCTCGATTGGCACCCCATCCACAAACACCCACTCCCTCCACCACCCACACAGCCGTGTGTACCGTCCACAAGATGCACCAGAGGGTGAATCTTGAGAAGGCATTGAATATAAGAACATAAGAAATAGGAGCAGGAGTAGGCCATCCAGCCCTTCGAGCCTGCCCCGCCATTCAATAAGATCATGGCTGATCTGTCGTGGCTCAGTTCCACATTCCCGCCCTCTCCCCATAACCCTTAATCCCCTCTCTTATCAAAAACCCATCAACCCGCTTCTTAAAAATATTTAGCGAGGCAGCCTCCACCACTTCAACGGACAGAGAATTCCAGAGATTCACCACCCTTTGAGTGAAGAAGTTCCTCCTCAACTCCGTTCTAAACCGCGCCCCCTTTATCTTGAGGCTATGCCCCCTAGTCCTACTGTCCTTTCTGAGCGGGAAGAGTCTCTCCACCTCTATCCTATCCATCCCATTCATCATCTTATACGTCTCAATGAGATCTCCCCTCATTCTTCTAAACTCTAACGAGTACAAGCCTAGTTTATTCAGCCTCTCCTCATAGCTCAACCCCCTCAACTCCGGTATCAGCCTAGTAAACCTCCTCTGCACTCCCTCCAAGGCCAAAATATCCTTGCGTTAGTACGGCGACCAAAACTGCACACAGTACTCCAGCTGAGTATACAAAAAGATGACTCGAATACAAGAGCAGGGATGTACTTCTGAGGCTGGATCAGGCTCTGGTCAGACCCCATGTGGAGCAGTTTTGGGTCCCTGTATCTAAGGAAGGATGTGCCGGCCTTGGAAAGGGTCCAGAGGAGGTTCACAAGAACGATCCCTGGAATGAAGAGCTTGTCGTATGAGGAACGGTTGAGGACTCTGGGTCTGTACTCGATGGAGTTGAGAAGGGGGGATCTTATTGAAACTTACAGGATACTGCGAGGCCCTGGATAGAGCAGACGTGGAGAGGACGTTTCCACCAGTGGGAAAAACTAGAACCAGAGAGGGCACAACCTCAGGGTAAAGGGACGATCCTTTAAAACAGAGATGGGGAGGGATTTCTCCAGTGGGGAATCTGTGGAACGGCAGAGGAGGCCGGGTCATGAGTGGTCAGAGACAGAGAGGTTCTTGATTAATAAGGGGATCAGGGGGAAAAGGCAGGAGAACGGGGGTGAGAAAAATATCTTTGAATGGCAGGGCACCCTTGATGAGCCGAGTGGTCTAATTCTGACCCAATGTCTGATGGGCGAAACTCAGCACAACTAACTGGGTGAAAACTCTGTCCTGTTGCAGGATGATGAGTGAGCAACCCCACCCAGCAGGATCCCAGAGACTGCACGAGCTGACCAAGATGATCCACAGGAAGTTCAAGAGCTACAGTCTCAACCACGTCTGGGCGGACTCGCACTACGTCACACTCCCCTTCCCAAACAGGTTGGTGCAGGCGTCAATGAGTGAGTGTACCCCCCCCCTCACTGTAACACTCCCTGATATACCCCACACCCCCCCTCACTGTAACACTCTCTGATATACCCCACACCCCCCCCTCACTGTAACACTCTCTGATATACCCCACACCCCCCCTCACTGTAACACTCCCTGATATACCCCACACCCCCCCTCACTGTAACACTCTCTGATATACCCCACACCCCCCCCTCACTGTAACACTCCCTGATATACCCCACACCCCCCCTCACTGTAACACTCTCTGATATACCCCACACCCCCCCTCACTGTAACACTCCCTGATATACCCCACACCCCCCCTCACTGTAACACTCCCTGATATACCCCACACCCCCCCTCACTGTAACACTCCCTGATATACCCCACACCCCCCCTCACTGTAACACTCTCTGATATACCCCACACCCCCCCCTCACTGTAACACTCTCTGATATACCCCACACCCCCCTCACTGTAACACTCTCTGATATACCCCACACCCCCCCTCACTGTAACACTCTCTGATATACCCCACACCCCCCTCACTGTAACACTCCCTGATATACCCCACACCCCCCCTCACTGTAACACTCTCTGATATACCCCACACCCCCTCACTGTAACACTCTCTGATATACCCCACACCCCCCCTCACTGTAACACTCTCTGATATACCCCACACCCCCCCCTCACTGTAACACTCTCTGATATACCCCACACCCCCGCTCACTGTAACACTCTCTGATATACCCCACACCCCCCTCACTGTAACACTCTCTGATATACCCCACACCCCTCTCACTGTAACACTCTCTGATATACCCCACACCCCCCTCACTGTAACACTCTCTGATATACCCCACACCCCCCTCACTGTAATACTCTCTGATATACCCCACACACCCTCACTGTAACACTCTCTGATATACCCCACACCCCCTCACTGTAACACTCTCTGATATACCCCACACACCCCTCACTGTAACACTCTCTGATATACCCCACACCCCCCCTCACTGTAACACTCTCTGATATACCCCACACACCCCCTCACTGTAACACTCTCTGATATACCCCACACACCCCCTCACTGTAACACTCTCTGATATACCCCACACCCCCCCCTCACTGTAACACTCTCTGATATACCCCACACCCCCTCACTGTAACACTCTCTGATATACCCCACACCCCCTCACTGTAACACTCTCTGATATACCCCACACCCCCCTCACTGTAACACTCTCTGATATACCCCACACCCCCTCACTGTAACACTCTCTGATATACCCCACACCCCCTCACTGTAACACTCTCTGATATACCCCACCCCCCCTCACTGTAACACTCTCTGATATACCCCATACCCCCCCTCACTGTAACACTCTCTGATATACCCCACACCCCCCTCACTGTAACACTCTCTGATATACCCCACACCCCCCCCTCACTGTAACACTCTCTGATATACCCCACACCCCCCCCTCACTGTAACACTCTCTGATATACCCCACACCCCCCCCTCACTGTAACACTCCCTGATATACCCCACACCCCCCCTCACTGTAACACTCTCTGATATACCCCACACCCCCCCTCACTGTAACACTCCCTGATATACCCCACACCCCCCCTCACTGTAACACTCTCTGATATACCCCACACCCCCCTCACTGTAACACTCTCTGATATACCCCACACCCCCCTCACTGTAACACTCTCTGATATACCCCACACCCCCCTCACTGTAACACTCTCTGATATATCCCACACCCCCCCCTCACTGTAACACTCTCTGATATACCCCACACCCCCCCTCACTGTAACACTCTCTGCTATACACCACACCCCCCTCACTGTAACACTCTCTGATATACCCCACACCCCCCTCACTGTAACACTCTCTGATATACCCCACACCCCCCCCTCACTGTAACACTCTCTGATATACCCCACACCCCCCTCACTGTAACACTCTCTGATATACCCCACACCCCCCTCACTGTAACACTCTCTGATATACCCCACACCCCCTCACTGTAACACTCTCTGATATACCCCACACCCCCCCTCACTGTAACACTCTCTGATATACCCCACACCCCCCTCACTGTAACACTCTCTGATATACCCCACACCCCCCCCTCACTGTAACACTCTCTGATATACCCCACACCCCCCTCACTGTAACACTCTCTGATATACCCCACACACACCCCCCCCTCACTGTAACACTCTCTGATATACCCCACACCCCCCCCTCACTGTAACACTCTCTGATATACCCCACACCCCCCTCACTGTAACACTCTCTGATATACCCCACACACACCCCCCCCTCACTGTAACACTCTCTGATATACCCCACACACACCCCCCCCTCACTGTAACACTCTCTGATATACCCCACACCCCCTCACTGTAACACTGTCTGATATACCCCACACACCCCTCACTGTAACACTCTCTGATATACCCCACACACCCCTCACTGTAACACTCTCTGATATACCCCACACCCCCCCTCACTGTAACACTCTCTGATATACCCCACACCCCCCCTCACTGTAACACTCTCTGATATACCCCACACCCTCCCTCACTGTAACACTCTCTGATATACCCCCCACCCCCCCCCTCACTGTAACACTCTCTGATATACCCCACACTCCCCTCACTGTAACACTCTCTGATATACCCCACACCCCCTCACTGTAACACTCTCTGATATACCCCACACCCCCCTCACTCTAACACTCTCTGATATACCCCACACTCCCCTCACTGTAACACTCTCTGATATACCCCACACCCCCCCTCACTGTAACACTCTCTGATATACCCCACACCCCCCCTCACTGTAACACTCTCTGATATACCCCACACCCTCCCCTCACTGTAACACTCTCTGATATACCCCACACCCCCCCCTCACTGTAACACTCTCTGATATACCCCACACCCCCCCTCACTGTAACACTCTCTGATATACCCCACACACCCCCCCTCACTGTAACACTCTCTGATATACCCCACACCCCCCTCACTGTAACACTCTCTGATATACCCCACACCCCCCTCACTGTAACACTCTCTGATATACCCCACACCCCCTCACTGTAACACTCTCTGATATACCCCCCACCCCCCTCACTGTAACACTCTCTGATATACCCCACACCCCCCTCACTGTAACACTCTCTGATATACCCCACACCCCCTCTTCTCTCTCCCACTTTCTCGAATCACCTCTTGAATCTCCCTCTCCTCCAAAGGGGAGACTCTCCATGTCTTGGAGATTTTTCATCCCTCGGACACAGCGCTTGTCAGCTTTCCGTGCCCCCTGCAATGCTTTTCACCTTCTTCCCGAACTGTGGAACCGCAGGACGATATTCCATCGAGCACCAGAGACAGGAACATAAGAAATAGGAGCAGGAGTCGGCCATCTAGCCCCTCGAGCCTGCCCCGCCATTCAATAAGATCATGGCTGATCTGAAGTGGATCAGTTCCACTTTCCCGCTTTCTCCCCTTAATTCCCCTGTCTATCAGAAACCTATCCACCCGTGACTTCAATATATTCAGCGAGGCAGCCTCCACCACTTCAACGGGCAGAGAATTCCAGAGATTCACCACCCTTTGAGTGAAGAAGTTCCTCCTCAACTCCGATCTAAACTGTCCCCCCCCCTTATCTTGAGGCTGTGCCCTCTAGTCCTGCTGTCCTTTCTAAGCGGGAAGAATCTCTCTACCTCTATCCTATCCATCCCCTTTATTATCTTATACGTCTCTATAAGATCCCCCCCTCATCCTTCTAAACTCCAACGGGTACAGGCCCAGTCTATTCAGCCTCTCTTCATAGAGCAGTGTCTGAGACAGTCCAGTGGTGGAACAATGAATTCTGACCTCTGATTCCGACTGT
Organism: Carcharhinus amblyrhynchos; assembly: GCF_965287045.1. NCBI lineage: Eukaryota > Metazoa > Chordata > Chondrichthyes > Carcharhiniformes > Carcharhinidae > Carcharhinus > Carcharhinus amblyrhynchos. Next base: position 18,716 of record NW_027650770.1, read on the forward strand.
AGGTCTTACCCGAGTTTCCTGCGGCTGGTGAATACCAACGGGACATCCCGTGAGGAAATCCAACTCGATGCCAGCGCCTACCTCGCTTACAGCCCAAAGGATACCGTCACGGTGAGTGTCGAGGGAGCTTTACTCTGTATCTAACCCCGTGCTGTACCTGTCCTGGGAGTGTTTGATGGGGGACAGTGTAGAGGGAGCTTTACTCTGTATCTAACCCCATGCTGTACCTGTCCTGGGAGTGTTTGATGGGGGGACAGTGTAGAGGGAGCTTTACTCTGTATCTAACCCCGTGCTGTACCTGTCCTGGGAGTGTTTGATGGGGGGACAGTGTAGAGGGAGCTTTACTCTGTATCTAACCCCGTGCTGTACCTGTCCTGGGAGTGTTTGATGGGGGGGACAGTGTAGAGAGAGCTTTACTCTGTATCTAACCCCGTGCTGTACCTGTCCTGGGAGTGTTTGATGGGGGGACAGTGTAGAGGGAGCTTTACTCCGTATCTAACCCCGTGCTGCACCTGTCCTGGGAGTGTTTGATGGGGGGGACAGTGTAGAGAGAGCTTTACTCTGTATCTAACCCCGTGCTGTACCTGTCCTGGGAGTGTTTGATGATGGGACAGTGTAGAGGGAGCTTTACTCTGTATCTAACCCTGTGCTGTACCTGTCCTGGGAGTGTTTGATGGGGGGACAGTGCAGAGGGAGCTTTACTCTGTATCTAACCCTGTGCTGTACCTGTCCTGGGAGTGTTTGATGGGGGGACAGTGTAGAGGGAGCTTTACTCTGTATCTAACCCCGTGCTGTATCTGTCCTGGGAGTGTTTGATGAGGGGACAGTGTAGAGAGAGCTTTACTCTGTATCTAACCCCATGCTGTACCTGTCCTGGGAGTGTTTGATGGGGACAGTGTAGAGGGAGCTTTACTCTGTATCTAACCCCGTGCTGTACCTGTCCTGGGAGTGTTTGATGGGGGGGACAGTGTAGAGGGAGCTTTACTCTGTATCTAACCCCGTGTTGTACCTGTCCTGGGAGTGTTTGATGGGGGGACAGTGTAGAGGGAGCTTTACTCTGTATCTAACCCCGTGTTGTACCTGTCCTGGGAGTGTTTGATGGGGGGACAGTGTAGAGGGAGCTTTACTCTGTATCTTACCCCGTGCTGTACCTGTCCTGGGAGTGTTTGATGGGGGACAGTGTAGAGGGAGCTTTACTCTGTATCTAACCCCGTGCTGTACCTGTCCTGGGAGTGTTTGATGGGGGACAGTGTAGAGGGAGCTTTACTCTGTATCTAACCCCGTGCTGTACCTGCCCTGGGAGTGTTTGATGGGGGACATTGTAGAGGGAGCTTTACTCTGTATCTAACCCTATGATATTCCAGTCACTCAGAAGAATATTGAATACTAACCGGTTGTATGTGACTTGCCTTCTATCTGTTGCAGGGAGGGTTAATCTACGCTCACTACGGAACCGCAGATGATTTTGATAGACTGCGCAGGATGAGGGTCAGTGTGGAAAATAACATCGTGATTGTGCGAGTTGGACAAATCAGCTTTGCCGAGAAGGTTGGTGGTTCCAATTTCATTTCAGTAAATTTGAACATAGAACGTGGCGCAGTGTGTTAGCGCTGCTGCTTCACAGCGCCAGGGACCCGGGTTCAATTCCTATCTCGGGCTACTGACTGTGCAGAGTCTGCATGTTCTCCCCGTGTCTGTGTGGGTTTCCTCCGGGAGCTCCGGTTTCCTCCCACACTCCAAAGATGTGCGGGTTAGGTGGATTGGCCGTGCTAAATTGCCCCTTAGTGTCCAAAGATATGCAGGTTGGGTGGATTGGCCATGCTAAATTGTCCCTTAGTGTCCAAAGATATGCAGGTTAGGGGGATTGGCCATGCTAAATTGCCCGTTAGTGTCCAAAGATGTACAGGTTAGGTGGATTGGCCATGCTAAATTGCCCCTTAGTGTCCAAAGATGTGTAGGTTAGGTGGATTGGCCATGCTAAATTGCCCCTTAGTGTCCAAAGATGTGTAGGTTAGGGGGATTGGCCATGCTAAATTGCCCCTTAGTATCCAAAGATATGCAGGTTGGGTGGATTGGCCATGCTAAATTGCCCCTTAGTGTCCAAAGATGTCCAGGTTAGGTGGATTGGCCATGCTAAATTGCCCCTTAGTGTCCAAAGATGTACAGGTTAGGTGGATTGGCCATGCTAAATTGCCCCTTAGTGTCCAAAGATGTGCAGGTTAGGTGGATTGGCCATGCTAAATTGCCCCTTAGTGTCCAAAGATGTACAGGTTAGGTGGATTGGCCATGCTAAATTGCCCCTTAGTGTCCAAAGATGTGCAGGTTAGGTGGATTGGCCATGCTAAATTGCCCCTTAGTGTCCAGGGATGCATAATTTAGAAGGATGAGCAGGGTAAATGTGTGGCATTATGGGGATAGGGGCTGGGTGGGATTGTGGTCAGTGCAGACTTGATGGGCTGAATGGTCTCCTTCTGCTTTGCAGGGATTCTATGATTGGGCAGATTTCTTTTTTTTAATTTATTAGTGTCATAAGTCAGGCTTACATTAACACTGCAATGAAGTTACTGTGAAATTCCCCTAGTCACCACACTCTGGCGCCTGTTTGGGTCACACTGAGGGAGAATTTAGCACGGCCAATGCACCCTAACCAGCATGTCTTCCAGACTGTGGGAGGAAACCGGAGCACCCGGAGGAAGCCCACGCAGACACGGGGAGAATGTGCAGACTCCACACACACACACACACACACACACACACACACACACACACACACACACACACACACAGTGACCCAAGCCGGGAATCGAACCCAGATCCCTGATGCTGTGAGGCACCAGGGCTAACCCACTGGGCCACCATGCCATTCCTACTCGCTCTTTGAAGGAATCCAGTTGATGTGTAGATATTTTGAGTCGTGCCAATCTCAAAAAGGAGGTAGTATTGGGGTTCTTGAATAACATTAAGGTGGACAAGTCCCCAGGGCCTGATGGGATATATCCCAGAATACTGAGAGAGGCAAGGGAGGAAATTGTTGGGGCTTTGAGGGAAATCTTTGTATCCTCCAGGGGAGGTCCCAGAGGATTGGAGAATATCCAATGTTGTTGTTTTGTTGAAGAAGGGGGACAAGAATAATCCAGGTAATTACAGGCCGGTGAGACTGAGGTCAGTGGTCGGGAAATTATTGGAGAGGATTCTCCGAGACAGGATTTACTCCCTCTTAGAAATAAGTGGACGTACTAGCGAGATGGTTTTGTGAAGGGGAGATCGTCTCTCACTAACTTGATCGAATTTTTCGAGGCAGTGACCAAGATGATTGATGAGGGTGGGGCGGTGGATGTTGTCTCCATGGACTTCAGTCAGGCCTTTGACAAGGTCCCTCATGGCGGACTGGTACAGAAGGTGAGGTCGCAGGGGGTCAGAGGTGAGCTGGCAAGGCGGATACACAACAGGCTTGGTCGTAGAAGACAGAGGGTGGCAGTGGAAGGGAGCGTTTCTGAATGTGACAAGTGGCGTTCCTCAGGGATCAGTGCTGGGACCTTTGCTGTTGTAATATATACAAGTGATTTGGAGGAAAACGTAACTGGTTTGATGAGTAAGTTTGGGCTGGTGGATTTGCAGATAGCAATAAGGACCATCAGAGGATATAGACCAGTTGGAGAGTTGGGCGGAGAGATGGCAGATGGAGTTTAATCCGGAGAAATGTGAGACAATGCATTTTGGAAGGTCTAACACTCATCGGAAATATACAGCTAATGGCTGAACCCTTAAGAGCATCGATAGGCAGAGGGATCTGGGCGTACAGGTACACAGGTCGCTGAAAGTGGCAACGCAGGTGGAGAAGGTGGCCAAGAAGGCATACGGCACGCTTGCCTTCATCGGCCGGGGCACTGAGCTCAAAAATTGGCAAGTCATGTGGCAGCTTTAAAGTACGTTAGTTAGGCCGCACTTGGAATATAGTGTTCAATTCTAGTCGCCCACACTACCAGAAGAATGTGGAGGCTTTGGAGAGGGTTACAGAAAAGATTTTGCTGATATGGAGGGCATTAGCTGTGAGGAGAGGTTGGAGAAACTTGGTTTGTTCTCACTGGAATGACAGAAGTGGAGGGGGTGGGTACCTGACAGAAGTCTACAAGATTACGAGGGGCAAAGTGGACAGTCAGAAGATGAGTGATGAGGGTTTGGTGGTGGATGGTGTGTGCATGGACTAAGGCCTTGACAAGTCCCTCATGGGACCGGATATAGGAAATCGTCAGAGGGAGGCCTGGGTAGTAGTTTTTTTACCCCCTGTGGACCCCCATAAATTGGAAAGGGTGAGGGACTTGAGGTTATTTTCATTGGAGAGAAGAAAGTTACGAGGTGACCTAATTGAGGCATACAAGATGATCAGAGGGTTGTCAGTGAGAGCCTTTTTCTTCGGATGGTGATGGCTAACACAAGGGGACGGAGCTTTAAATTAAGGGGTGGTAATTATAGGACGGATGTCAGAGGAAGGTTCTTTACTCAGAGGGTAGTAAGGGTGTGGAATGCCCTGCCTGCAGCAGTTGTGGACTCGCCAACTTTCAGGGCATTCGAATGGTCAGCGGATAGGCATATGGATAATAGTTGAGGTTCGAGGGTCATGAGATTGGTTCCACAGGTTGGCGCAACATCGAGGGCCGAAGGGCCTGTCCTGCGCTGTAATGTTCTACGGGATCAAAGGTGAGTTGGCAAGATGGATACGGAACTGGCTTAGTCAGTGAAGACAGTGGAATGGCGTGTTTCTGAATGGAGGGCTGTGACGCGTGGCGTTCCTCAGGGATCCGTGCTGGGACCTTGGCTATTTGTAATACATACATATCAACGATTTGGAGGGAAATGGAACTGGCTCGATGAGCAAGTTTGCAGACAACACAAAGGTTGGGGGGATTGCAGAGAGCGATGAGGACCAGAAGTTGATGTTGAGGGGGGTTTTTTTTGGCTGGGTGCTCATGGTTCTGTTTGCCTTTTGCAGGTGGCCTCCGCTGAACAACAGGGGGCGATCGGTGTTCTCATCTACCCGGATCCCTCCGACATTCCGCAGTATCCCAGGGGCCTTGGCCTGCCCGGTTTCACCACCATATCCGGACACGTAAGAACATAAGAAATAGGAGCAGGAGTCGGCCATCCAGCCCTTCGAGCCTGCCCCGCCATTCAATAAGATCATGGCTGATCTGTCGTGGCTCAGTTCCACTTTCCCGATTTCTCCCCCTTAATCCCCCTGTCTATCAGAAACCTATCTACCCGTGTCTTAAATATATTTAGCGAGGCAGCCTCCACCACTTCAACGGGCAGAGAATTCCAGAGATTCACCACCCTTTGAGTGAAGAAGTTCCTCCTCAACTCCGATCTAAACTGCCCCCCCTTATCTTGAGGCTGTGCCCTCTAGTCCTGCTGTCCTTTCTGAGCGGGAAGAATCTCTCTACCTCTACCCTATCCATCCCCTTCATTATCTTATACGTCTCTATAAGATCCCCCCCTCATCCTTCTAAACTCCAACGAGTACAGACCCAGTCTATTTCATCTCTCCTCATAGTCCAACCCCCTCATCTCCGGTATCAGCCGAGTGAACCTCCTCTGCACTCCCTCCAAGGCCAAAATATCCTTGCGCAAGTGCGGCGCCCAAAACTGCACACAGTACTCCAGCTGCGGCCTCACCTGTGCCCTGTACGGTTGCAGCAAGACCTCCCTGCTTTTATATTCAATCCCCCTCGCTATGAAGGCCAGCATCCCATTCGCCTTCCTGACCACCTGCTGCACCTGCAGACTGGGTTTTTGTGACTCGTGCACAAGGACGCCCAGATCCCTCTGCACCGTAGCACGCTGCAGCTCTTCGCTTTTTAAATAATAATCCCTCCGACTATTATTTCTACCAAAGTGGATAACCTCACACTTGCTAACATTGTACTCCATCTGCCAGGTCCTCGCCCACTCACTCAGCCTATCCAGATCCCTCTGCAGACTTGCTGTGCCTGCAGTGTGAGTGATGAATCCTTGTGTTCCCTGGGAAATTGCACCTTCATAAGGAGTCTCACAACACACTCTAAAGACTCGCATTGTAATCAGTATTTTGTCCCTGTATGTGCCCTGTTTGTGATCAGAACTCTGCGCTAGGCTGACAAAGGAACGGTGCTCTGAAAGCTAGTTTGCTACCCAGTAAACCTGTTGGACTCTAACCTGGTGTTGTGAGACTTCTCCCTGTGTTTACCCCAGTCCAACACCACCATCTCCACAAGCTGTGCCTTCGCCACGCCTGTACTGGGCTAACTACATTCTGTACTTGGCCCTGTCCCCCAGCCAGGGAACGCCCAGCAGGAGTGAAAGGGTTAAATCAGCAGGGGTTGGGGTCCACAGATACACCCTGCGTTCATCTCCATCAATCCAAGTACAGCTGGTGGACACAGAGTGTCTGGGGTGATCTGAAGGGTGTGCGTATTGGGCAGAAAACCGCAGGGTCGGACCTGCCAACTTGAAGCTGGTCATTCAAGGGTTCAGATCCCACCACGGAGTTTATTAAAAAAAAATCTCTCATTGAAAAATAATTGCAGTCATGTTTCTGTGGAGTCGGTATGTTCGCCCCCGTGTCTGTGTGGGTTTCCTCCCACACTCCAAAGATGTGCAGGTTAGGTGGATTGGCCATGCTAAATTGCCCCTTAGTGTCCAAAGATGTGTAGGTTAGGTGGATTGGCCATGCTAAATTGCCCCTTAGTGTCCAAAGATGTGTAGGTTAGGTGGATTGGCCATGCTAAATTGCCCCTTGGTGTCCAAAGATGTGTAGGTTAGGTGGATTGGCCATGCTAAATTGCCCCTTAGTGTCCAAAGATGTGTAGGTTAGGTGGATTGGCCATGCTAAATTGCCCCTTAGTGTCCAAAGATGTGTAGGTTAGGTGGATTGGCCATGCTAAATTGCCCCTTAGTGTCCAAAGATGTGCAGGTTAGGTGGATTGGCCATGCTAAATTGCCCCTTAGTGTCCAAAGATGTGTAGGTTAGGTGGATTGGCCATGCTAAATTGCCCCTTAGTGTCCAAAGATGTGTAGGTTAGGTGGATTGGCCATGCTAAATTGCCCCTTAGTGTCCAAAGATGTGTCAGTTAGGTGCATTGGCCATGCTAAATTGCCCCTTAGTGTCCAAAGATGTGTAGGTTAGGTGGATTGGCCATGCTAAATTGCCCCTTAGTGTCCAAAGATGTGCAGGTTAGATGGATTGGCCGTGCTAAATTGCCCCTTAGTGTCCAAAGATGTGTAGGTTAGGTGGATTGGCCATGCTAAATTGCCCCTTAGTGTCCAAAGATGTGTAGGTTAGATGGATTGGCCGTGCTAAATTGCCCCTTAGTGTCCAAAGATGTGTAGGTTAGGTGGATTGGCCATGCTAAATTGTCCCTTCGTGTCCAAAGATGTGCAGGTTAGATGGATTGGCCATGCTAAATTGCCCCTTAGTGTCCAAAGATGTGTAGGTTAGGTGGATTGGCCATGCTAAATTGCCCCTTAGTGTCCAAAGATGTGCAGGTTAGATGGATTGGCCATGCTAAATTGCCCCTTAGTGTCCAAAGATGTGTAGGTTAGGTGGATTGGCCATGCTAAATTGCCCCTTAGTGTCCAAAGATGTGCAGGTTAGATGGATTGGCCGTGCTAAATTGCCCCTTAGTGTCCAAAGATGTGTAGGTTAGGTGGATTGGCCATGCTAAATTGTCCCTTCGTGTCCAAAGATGTGCAGGTTAGATGGATTGGCCATGCTAAATTGCCCCTTAGTGTCCAAAGATGTGTAGGTTAGGTGGATTGGCCATGCTAAATTCCCCCTTAGTGTCCAAAGTGTATATCTCACTCTGTTCATCTCTTGCCTCTCTCTTTCCGGTCCAGGTCCATCGGGGAACGGGCGATCCGTTCACTCCCGGCTTCCCATCATTCAACCACACGCAATTTCCTCCAATCAACTCCTCTGCTTTGCCCCGGATTGTGGCACAGCCGATCAGTGCCACCGCTGCTCAGAACCTCTTGAGGTAACGCATTGACAGTGGGGGGGGGTGGGGAGAGTGTGTCAGTATTTACAGGGGGGGGTGGGGAGAGTGTGTCAGTATTTACGGGGGGGGGGATCCTGGTGGGATGGGGAGATTGTGTCAGTATTTACGGGGGGGGGATCCCCGGGGGGTGGTGGGGAGAGTGTGTCAGTATTTACAGGGGGGGATCCCCGGGGGGTGGTGGGGAGAGTGTGTCAGTATTTACAGGGGGGGATCCCCGGGGGGTGGTGGGGAGAGTGTGTCAGTATTTACAGGGGGGGATCCCCGGGGGGTGGTGGGGAGAGTGTGTCAGTATTTACAGGGGGGGATCCCCGGGGGGTGGTGGGGAGAGTGTGTCAGTATTTACAGGGGGGGATCCCCGGGGGGTGGTGGGGAGAGTGTGTCAGTATTTACAGGGGGGGATCCCCGGGGGGTGGTGGGGAGAGTGTGTCAGTATTTACAGGGGGGGATCCCCGGGGGGTGGTGGGGAGAGTGTGTCAGTATTTACAGGGGGGGATCCCCGGGGGGTGGTGGGGAGAGTGTGTCAGTATTTACAGGGGGGGATCCCCGGGGGGGGGTGAGGAGAGTGTGTCAGTATTTACAGGGGGGGACCCCCGGGGGGGTGGGGAGAGTGTGTCAGTATTTACAGGGGGGGATCCCCAGGGGGGTGGGGAGAGTGTGTCAGTATTTACGGGGGGGGGGGGGGATCCCCGGGGGGGGTGGGGAGAGTGTGTCAGTATTTACAGGGGGGGTCCCCGGGGTGGGTGGGGGTAGGGAGTGTGTCAGTATTTACAGGGGGGGGTCCCCGGGGTGGGTGGGGGTAGGGAGTGTGTCAGTATTTACGGGGGGGTGGGGAGAGTGTGTCACTATTTACAGGGGGGGATCCCCGGGGGGGGGGGGGTGGGGAGAGTGTGTCAGTATTTACAGGGGGGGATCCCCGGGGTGGGTGGGGGTAGGGAGTGTGTCAGTATTTACAGGGGGGGACCCCCGGGGGGGTGGGGAGAGTGTGTCAGTATTTACAGGGGGGGATCCCCAGGGGGGTGGGGAGAGTGTGTCAGTATTTACGGGGGGGGGGGGGGGGGGATCCCTGGGGGGGGTGGGGAGAGTGTGTCAGTATTTACAGGGGGGGGTCCCCGGGGTGGGTGGGGGTAGGGAGTGTGTCAGTATTTACAGGGGGGGGATCCCCGGGGTGGGTGGGGGTAGGGAGTGTGTCAGTATTTACAGCGGGGGGTTCCTGGGCGAGTGCTGGCGGAGGAGGAATACCCCCACCCCCTTGCGTACACGCACCCCCCTCCCCTCCACTGTCAGGCACCCCCCCCCACTTCAGGATAGGAGGGGAACTCTAATCTCCGTCTCCCCTTCTCTCCTTCTCCCTCTGGACACTGCAGCAAGATGGGCGGGAACGAGGTTCCTCAGGACTGGAGAGGGCGCCACTCCTCCGTCACCTACAGACTAGGCCCAGGCTTCCAGAACTTCGAAGGCCGACTGCAACTGGGCGTCACCAACCGCATGGTTTCCACGGTGATCAGCAATGTCTTTGGTTCCATTGAAGGGTTCACGGAACCGGGTGAGTGTGGGTGGGGGTCGGGGGGGGGGACACCTTGGGGTGATTGGTCCCTTGGTCAAAGCCATCATTTTCCCCACACGCTCTCTCTCTTTCTCTCTCTGTCGCCACCCTCACCATCTCCCCCAACGACCGACCCTCCATACGCCACCCCACCCCCCCGCTCCCCCATTAACATAGCATCATAGAATCCCAACAGTCCAGAAAGAGGTCACTCGGCCCATCGAGATCGCACCAACCACAATCTCACCCAGGCCCGATTCCCATAACCCCACACACGTACCCTCCCAGTTCCCCTGATCCCTGGGGCAATTTAGCATGGCCAATCCACCTAACCCACACATATTTAGACACTAAGGGACAATTTAGCATGGCCAATCCCCTTAACCTGCACATCTTTGGACACTAAGAGACAATTTAGCATGGCCAATCCACCTAACCTGCACATCTTTGGACACTAAGGGGCAATTTAGCATGGCCAATCCACCCAACCTGCACATCTTTGGACACTAAGGGACAATTTAGCATGGCCAATCCACCTAACCTGCACATCTTTGGACACTAAGGGGCAATTTAGCATGGCCAATCCACCTAACCTGCACATCTTTGGACACTAAGGGGCAATTTAGCATGGCCAATCCACGCAACCTGCACATCTTTGGACACTAAGGGACAATTTAGCATGGCCAATCCACCTAACCTGCACATCTTTGGACACGAAGGGACAATTTAGCATGGCCAATCCACCCAACCTACACATTTTTGGACACTAAGGGACAATTTAGCATGGCCAATCCACCTAACCCGCACATCTTTGGACACTAAGGGACAATTTAGCATGGCCAATCCACCCAACCTACACATTTTTGGACACTAAGGGACAATTTAGCATGGCCAATCCACCTAACCTGCACATCTTTGGACACTAAGGGACAATTTAGCATGGCCAATCCACCCTAACCTGCACATCTTTGGACACTAAGGGACAATTTAGCATGGCCAATCCACCTAACCTGCACATCTTTGGACACTAAGGGACAATTTAGCATGGCCAATCCATGTAACCGGCACATCCTTAGACCGCGGGAGGAAACCGGAGCACCCGGAGGAAACCCATGCAGACACGGGGAGAAGGTGCAGTCTCCACACAGACAGTGACCTGAGCTGGGAATCGAACCTGTGTCCCTGGCGCTGTGAGGCACCATTGCTAACCATTGTATCACCGTGCCGCCATGTCACCACCCTGTTCTCTCTTGGGTCACTTGTACCAACTGCTATTCACCAGTCAGTGTGCACTGGCCTTCCCCAACCGACTGCAAACCTTCCCATCCTCATTTCAAATTCACTCCACCCCTCTCCTGCCTCTCATTTCATTTAATTTATTATTGTCACATGTATTGGGATACAGTGAAAAGTATTGTTTCTTGCGCATTATACAGACAAAGCATACCGTTCATAGAGAAGGAAAGGAGAGGGTGCAGAGTGTAGTGTTACAGTCATAGCTAGGGTGTAGAGAAAGATCAACTTAATGCGAGGTAGGTCCATTCAAAAGTCTGACAGCAGCAGGGAAGAAGCTGCTTTTGAGTCAGTTGGTACATGATCTCAGACTTTTATATCTTTTTCCCCGACGGAAGAAGGTGGAAGAGAGAATGTCCGGGGTGTGTGTGGGGTCCTTGATTATGCTGGCTGCTTTTCCCCGAGGCAGCGGGAAGTGTAGACAGAGTCAATGGATGGGAGGCTGGTTTGTGCGATGGATTGGCCTCCGTTTACAACCCTTTTGTAGTTCCTTGCGGTCTTGGGCAGAGCAGGAGCCCAGACCAAGCTGTGATACAACCAGAAAGAATGCTTTCTATGGGGCATCTGTAAAAGTTGGTGAGAGTCGTAGCGGACATGCCAAATTTCCTTAGTCTTCTGAGAAAGTCGAGGCATTGGTGGGGCTTTCTTAACGATACTGTCGGCACGGTGGGGGGGCAGGATAAGTTGCTGCTGAGAACTTGAAGCTCTCGACTCTTTCTACTTCATCCACGTTGATGTAGACAGGGGCATGTTCTCCTTTACACTTCCTGAAGTCGATGACAATCTCTTTTGGGAGATAGTGTAGAGGGAGCTTTACTCTGTATCTAACCCCGTGCTGTACCTGTCCTGGGAGTGTTTGATGGGGGACAGTGTAGAGGGAGCTTTACTCTGTATCTAACCCCGTGCTGTACCTCTCCTGGGAGTGTTTGATGGGGGGACAGTGTAGAGGGAGCTTTACTCTGTATCTAACCCCATGCTGTACCTGTCCTGGGAGTGTTTGATGGGGGGACAGTGTAGAGGGAGCTTTACTGTGTATCTAACCCCGTGCTGTACCTGTCCTGGGAGTGTTTGATGGGGGGACAGTGTAGAGGGAGCTTTACTCTGTATCTAACCCCGTGCTGTACCTGTCCTGGGAGTGTTTGATGGGGGGACAGTGTAGAGGGAGCTTTACTGTGTATCTAACCCCGTGCTGTACCTGTCCTGGGAGTGTTTGATGGGGGGACAGTGTAGAGGGAGCTTTACTCTGTATCTAACCCTGTGCTGTACCTGTCCTGGGAGTGTTTGATGGGGACAGTGTAGAGGGAGCTTTACTCTGTATCTAACCCCGTGCTGTACCTGTCCTGGGAGTGTTTGATGGGGACAGTGTAGAGGGAGCTTTACTCTGTATCTAACCCCGTGCTGTACCTGTCCTGGGAGTGTTTGATGGGGGGGACAGTGTAGAGGGAGCTTTACTCTGTATCTAACCCCGTGCTGTACCTGTCCTGGGAGTGTTTGATGGGGGACAGTGTAGAGGGAGCTTTACTCTGTATCTAACCCCGTGCTGTACCTGTCCTGGGAGTGTTTGATGGGGGGACAGTGTAGAGGGAGCTTTACTCTGTATCTAACCCCGTGCTGTCCCTGTCCTGGGAGTGTTTGATGGGGGGACAGTGTAGAGGGAGCTTTACTCTGTATCTAACCCCGTGCTGTACCTGTCCTGGGAGTGTTTGATGGGGGGACAGTGTAGAGGGAGCTTTACTCTGTATCTAACCCCGTGCTGTACCTGTCCTGGGAGTGTTTGATGGGGGGACAGTGTAGAGGGAGCTTTACTCTGTATCTAACCCCGTGCTGTACCTGTCCTGGGAGTGTTTGATGGGGGACAGTGTAGAGGGAGCTTTACTCTGTATCTAACCCCGTGCTGTACCTGTCCTGGGAGTGTTTGATGGGGGGACAGTGTAGAGGGAGCTTTACTCTGTATCTAACCCCGTGCTGTACCTGTCCTGGGAGTGTTTGATGGGGGACAGTGTAGAGGGAGCTTTACTCTGTATCTAACCCCGTGCTGTACCTGTCCTGGGAGTGTTTGATGGGGGGACAGTGTAGAGGGAGCTTTACTCTGTATCTAACCCCGTGCTGTACCTGTCCTGGGAGTGTTTGATGGGGGGACAGTGTAGAGGGAGCTTTACTCTGTATCTAACAGCAGACAGTGTCTCACTCAGTGTAACACTATGGTGTTTTCTCCTCCTCCTTTGTAGATCGATATATCATCTTTGGTGCCCAGAGAGATGCCTGGAGCAAGGGAGCGGCCAAGTCAGGTGTGGGAACTGCCATTCTTTTGGAACTCGCCCACGCATTTTCAAAAATGGTGGAAAATGGTAAGCATTTTACCCGGAATGGTGTCACTGCTTCCTCCACTGAGAGCCAGACCATTCTGACCATCTGCTCTGTGCTAGCCCCCCCACGCCGATCTCCTCTCCATTCCTACCCTCCTCTTCCTCCCCCTCTCCAACTAATATTTAGCCTTCCCTCAGAACATCATCTTCCTTTTCGCCACCTAATCTACACATCTTTGGACACTAAGGGGTAATTTAGCATGGCCAATCCACCTAACCTGCACATCATTGGACACTAAGGGGCAATTTAGCATGGCCAATCCACCTAACCTGCACATCTTTGGACACTAAAGGGCAATTTAGCATGGCCAATCCACCTAACCTGCACATCTTTGGCACTAAGGGACAATTTAGCATGGCCAATCCACCTAACCTGCACATCTTTGGACACTAAGGGGCAATTTAGCATGGCCAATCCACCTAACCTGCACATCTTTGGACACTAAAGGGCAATTTAGCATGGCCAATCCACCTAACCTGCACATCTTTGGCACTAAGGGACAATTTAGCATGGCCAATCCACCTAACCTCCACATCTTTGGCACTAAGGGACAATTTTGCATGGCCAATCCACCTAACCTGCACATCATTGGACACTAAGGGGCAATTTAGCATGGCCAATCCACCTAACCTGCACATCTTTGGACACTAAGGGGCAATTTAGCATGGCCAATCCACCGAGCCTGCACATCTTTGGACACTAAGGGGCAATTTAGCATGGCCAATCCACCTAACCTGCACATCATTGGACACTAAGGGGCAATTTAGCATGGCCAATCCACCTAACCTGCACATCATTGGACACTAAGGGGCAATTTAGCATGGCCAATCCACCTAACCTGCACATCTTTGGACACTAAGGGGCAATTTAGCATGGCCAATCCACCTAACCTACACATCTTTGGATACTAAGGGGCAATTTAGCATGGCCAATCCACCTAAACTGCACATCTTTGGACACTAAGGGGCAATTTAGCACGGCCAATCCACCAATCTTTAGACTGTGGGAGGAAACCGGAGCTTCCAGAGGAAACCCACGCAGACACGGGGAGCATGTGCAAACTTCACACAGACAGTGACCCCAAGCTGGGAATCGAACCCGGGTCCCTGGCGCTGGGAGACAGCAGTGATAACCACTGTGCCACCTGTGGGAGTGAATTCCACCTCTGGGTGAAGAAATGTCTCCTCACCTCAGTCCTAAAAGGTTTACCCCTTATCCTCAAACTATGCCCCCCTAGTTCTGGACTCCCCTCACCATCATTGTTTCTGAATGTACCCCTGTTAGAATTTGATAAGTTTCTATGAGATCCTCTTCTAAGCTCCAGTGAATGTAGAACATAGAACATTCTAGCGCAGTCCAGGCCCTTCGGCCCTCGATGTTGCGCCGACCAGTGGAACCAATCTAATGACCCTCTAACCTAAACTATTATCCATATGCCTATCCACTGACCATTTGAACGCCCTTAAAGTTGGCGAGTCCACAACTGCAGCAGGCAGGGCATTCCATTTACTTACTACCCTCTGAGTAAAGAACCTACCTCTGACATCCGTCCTATAATTATCAGCCCTTAATTTAAAGCCACGTCCTCTCGTGTTAGCCGTCACCATCCGAGGAAAAGGCTCTCACTGTCCACCCTCTAATCATCTTGTATGCCTCTCTTAGTCTCGTATAGAGTATTGTGTCCAGTTTTGGTCACCTAGTTACAGGAAGGATGTAAATAAGGTTGAAAGAGTGCAGAGAAGGTTCACAAGGATGTTGCTGGGACTTGAGAAGCTGAGTTGCAGAGAGAGATTGAATAGGTTCGGACTTTATTCCCTGGAGCGTAGAAGAATGAGGGGAGATTTGATAGAGGTGTATAAGATTTTGATGGGTGTAGATAGAGTGAATGCAAGCAGGCTTTTCCACTGAGGCTAGGGGAGAAAATAAGCCAGAGGGCATGGGTTAAGGGTGAAAGGAGAAAAGTTTAAAGGGAATATTAGGGGAGGATTCTTCACGCAGAGAGTGGTGGGAGTGTGGAATGAGCTGCCGGATAAATGCCGGGTCACTTTTAACATTTAAGAAAAATTTGGACGGGTACCTGGATGAGAGGGGTGTGGGGGGATATGGTCCGGGCGCAGGTCAGTGGGACTGGGCAAAAAAATGGTTCGGTGCAGGCAAGAAGGGCCAAAGGCCTGTTCCTGAGATGTAATGTTCTATGGTTCTATTAAGTCACCTCTTAACCGACCGGCTTAGTCTCCCCTCGTATGACAGACCTGCCGTCCCAGGAATCAGCCTGGTAAACCCTCGCTCGCTCCCTCTATAGTGAGGAAATCCTTCCTCAGATAAGGAGACAAAACTGCTCTCAATACTCCAGTGTGGCCTCAGCAACACCCCGTACAATTGCAGCTAAACATCCCTATCCTGTCTCAAATCCTCTCGCTGTTACAGTTCAAACCACCCCCTCCCCTCCCCAACCCCCCCCCCCCCCACCCCCCGGCCCTCCCCTGCCTCCCCCTCGTGGATGCGCAGACCCCAAACACTCATTCCACGAGGGGCCTCCGTCTGTCACCAGAGCCGCCCCCGTGGAACGGGGTTAGTCGGGCCTCACTCACCGGGGACAAAAGCAAGAATACCAAATTTCAAACTCTCACAACAATTTACACCGCCGGAGAAGAGAGCCGCCGGTTGTTTGGCGCCTAGTGGCTGATTTGGCTGAGGTTGTTTGCCAGGTTGGTTTCCAGGGTGAGGAGGCCCGGGTTGATTTGGAACATGTTGCTCACCCCCACCCCCCACCACCACCACCCTGCCAATCCCCCCGACTGATCCCCGCGGCATCAGCGCACGCCAGCCTCCGTCGCCCTAGTAACCGTGGCCTCCTTCCATCAGGGTTCAAGCCCCCGGAGGAGCATCCTCTTCGCGAGCTGGGACGCCGGAGATTTCGGGAGTGTCGGGGCCACGGAGTGGCTGGAGGTAGGACGGAGGGAGAGGGAAGGCTCGGGGTGGGGGGGCTGGGGGGAATGGGGCCTGGAGAGGTGGGTGGGGTTGTGAAGGATGGATTTGGGGAGTGCGGTGGGGGTGGGGGGGGGTTGCTGGGATGGGCAGGGCCAGTGATGCAAGAGCCAGGGCAGGGTTTGGGGCCAGGATGGGTAAGGCCGGGGTCAGATAGGGCGGGGGGCCGGCACTGGAGGGGGGGGTGGGGGGATCATTGCGAAGAGGAGACGGGATCGGCCAACCGAGGTGGTGGGGGGTGGCGGGGGGGAGCCCAGTGGGAGTTGTCAGGCCAGGAGAGTAGGGGGTGGAGCCAGTCCAAGGGGAGGAGTGTGGAAAGGGGTGGGGCCAGGAAGGAGGGGGTGGGGCAAAGAGAGGAAGGGGTGGGGCAAAGAGAGGAAGGGGTGGGGCCAGGAAAGAGGGGGTGGTACCAGTAGAGGAAGGGGTGAGATTTGTAAAGGAAGTGGTGTGGTCTGTAGGGGAAGGGTGGGGACGGGGGAGGAAGGGGCAGAGTCTGCAAGTTTGCGGCTCCTGTAAGATGGCTGGCTGTTTTGACAAAGCCTCTGTCTCCATCCACAGGGCTACCTGACCATGATGCACCTCAAGGCCGTGGCCTACTTCAGCCTGGATAAAGCCGTCCTGGGTAAGTGTCCAACCCAGAATGCACTGGGGCAGAGGGCGCCCTTCCCAGAGTCCAGCGGGGCAGAGGGCGCCCGGCCCAGAGTCCAGCGGGGCAGAGGGCGCCCTTCCCAGAGTCCAGCGGGGCAGAGGGCGCCCTTCCCAGAGTCCCAGCGGGGCAGAGGGCGCCCTTCCCAGAGTCCCAGCGGGGCAGAGGGCGCCCTTCCCAGAGTCCAGCGGGGCAGAGGGCGCCCTTCCCAGAGTCCAGCGGGGCAGAGGGCGCCCTTCCCAGAGTCCAGCGGGGCAGAGGGCGCCCTTCCCAGAGTCCAGCGGGGCAGAGGGCGCCCTTCCCAGAGTCCAGCGGGGCAGAGGGTGCCCTTCCCAGAGTCCAGCGGGGCAGAGGGTGCCCTTCCCAGAGTCCAGCGGGGCAGAGGGCGCCCGGCCCAGAGTCCAGCGGGGCAGAGGGCGCCCGGCCCAGAGTCCAGCGGGGCAGAGGGCGCCCGGCCCAGAGTCCAGCGGGGCAGAGGGCGCCCGTCCCAGAGTCCAGCGGGGCAGAGGGCGCCCGTCCCAGAGTCCAGCGGGGCAGAGGGCGCCCGGCCCAGAGTCCAGCGGGGCAGAGGGCGCCCCTTCCCAGAGTCCAGCGGGGCAGAGGGCGCCCTGGAACCAGGGTACCTGCACCTGGTTCCCTGAGGTCCATATCGTTTCCTATTTCCCCCAACTCTCCGACAATGTCTCCCACTTAGAGGGGAGGCTCTGGCCGAGTGGTATCGTCACTAGACTATTAATCCAGGAAACTCGGCTAATGTTCTGGGGGGCCCGGGTTCGAATCCTGCCACGGCAGACGGTGGAATTTGAATTCAATAAAAAGTATCTGGGATTAAGAATCTACTGAAGGCCCAGTGTCGGAAAACCCATCTGGTTCCCTTTAGGGAGGAAATCTGCTGTCCTTACCCCGGTCTGGCCTACATGTGACTCCAGAGACACAGCCAATGTGGGTGACTCTCAACTGCCCCCCAAGGGGCAACTAGGGATGGGCGATAAATGCTGGAACCAGCCCAGCGAGGCCCCGTGTCCCCCAAATAAATAAAAGAGAAATTGCCCCCATCTACCAGGGTATGGGGTCACTTCTTGTTCCCTGTCTCTCTTTTCCCCCTCCTCTCAGTCTCTCTCTCTCTCTCTCTCTCTCCCTGCCCCCCCCCCGGGTCTCTCTCTCTCTCCCCCCCACCGCCTCGGTCTCTCTCTCCCCCCCCCCCCCCCTCAGTCTCTCCCCACCCCCCCCCCCTCAGTCTCTCTCTCCCCCCCCCCACCCCCTCAGTCTCTCTCTCCCCCCCCCACCCCCCTCAGTCTCTCTCTCCCCCCCCCCCCACCCCCTCAGTCTCTCTCTCCCTCCCTCCCCCCCCCTCAGTCTCTCTCTCTCTCCCCCCCACCGCCTCGGTCTCTCTCTTCCCCACCCTCCCCCCCCCCCCCACCACCTTGGTCTCTGTCTCTCTCTGCACCCCCCCCCCTCCTCGGTCTGTCTCCCCCCGATACCATCCCTGTGATTCTCGTTTCCACACCGTCCTTGTCTGTTGGACCCTCAGCTACCTGAGTGTACAATACATTTGGATCTCCCGTCCTGCTAATCCCCAGGTAGGCCCCAAGCCTGCCTTGCGTTCGCCAGGATGGGGAAGGGGAACTGTTCCAGTCAACCCTGTCAGCGAACCCTGAGCGTCCCAGAGAAGTTTCCGGAGGTCAGCACATGTTCCTTGTACTTCACGCACCCCCACCACCCACCCCCGCCCTCCCCCCAGTTCAAGTCAGCAGTCTTCCCACTCAGGACACAACCTAAGAAGGCCCACCCAAAAATACCTCAGGCAGGTTCCTTCTCGACCCATGTCCCATTAGGTCCTCAGGCTTTTGGGCCTCCGAGCTCCCTTCGTCCCTTGGCGGCTGTGGTAGGTTGCTCAGGCCTGTAGGGTAGGTGTGCCCCTATTTCATCCCAATAATAATCCAAATAGACCAGAACCAAATTCTAAATGCAGCCTAGTTCAGGCTTTGCAACCTGCCTTTTACAACTCGATAGAAACCATAATTAAAATCTAATTGCGGCCTAGTTCAGGCTTTGCAACCTGCCTTTTACAACTCTGTAGAAACCAGAATTAAAATCTAATTGAGGCCTAGTTCAGGCTTTGCAATCTGCGTTTTACAACTCGATAGAAACCAGAATTATAATAATTGTGGCCTAGTTCAGGCTTTGCAGTCTGTCTTTTACGACACTGTAGAACCCAGAATTAAAATCTATTTGCGGCCTAGTTCAGGCTTTGCAGCCTGCCTTTTACAACACTGTAGAAACCAGAATTAAAATCTAAATTGTGGCCTAGTTCAGGCTTTGCAGCCTGCCTTTTACAACTCTATAGAAACCAGAATTATAGTAATTGTGGCCTAGTTCAGGCTTTGCAGCCTGCCTTTTATGATACTGTAGAACCCATAATTAAAATCTAAATGCGGCCTAGTTCAGGCTTTGCAGCCTGCCTTTTACAACTCGATAGAAACCATAATTAAAATCTAATTGTGGCCTAGTTCAGGCTTTGCAGCCTGCCTTTTACAACTCTAAACAAACCAGAACCAAATTGTAACGGTGGCCTAGTTCAGGCTTTGCAGCCTACTTTTCACACAACTCTGCGTAAAACCCGATCCCGAAAGCTTTCCTTTCTCGCGGCCTTCACCACTCGTCCCTTTGCACGGAAGTCGTTCCGGATTCAGCAAGTCAGAAACTGACCGAGGTTCCGTTCGTCGTTCCAGGGGACGACAGGCTTCACACCGAGTCCAGCCCGCTCCTTCACAAGTTGATCGAGACGGCGATCAAGCAGGTACGTGACCCCCGACGGGACCCTGGGCAAGAGGAAGGCCGTTCTGCCCATCGATCCTGTTCTCGGCACCCTTCAGCCGGTCCACCGCCGGCCTCACGCTCCGTCTGGGCCCTGACACCCCGTAAAACCGGGAACGAGTTTCTCTCTCTCTCCGTCGCCCCCCCTCTCGAATCATCTAAGTACCTCGTTAAGATTCCGGTATTAAGTTGGGAGAGAGGCGTTTGAGAGGACGGGTACTGAGCATTACTCCGCCTGATCCCGATCCAACCACACGGGAAGGGTTCAGTTTCAGGGTCGGAATTTTATCATCCCGCCTGCCATCGGAAAGGGCGACGATGGGAAGGTTTGCTGACCTCAGGCGGGAGATTGAGGCTTCGGAGGCCCTCAAATCCCACCCCAGATCTTTTCCGGATTCAGTGTCCCGGGATAAGTAGGTTAGCGGGATCGGTGGGGTAAAGACGTGAGGTTACGGGAGCAGGGCCTGGTTAGGATTGTCGCCGGGGCAGGCCCGATGGGCTGAATGGCCTCCTCCTGCAGCGTAGGGATTCTATGGGATTAACCCTTGTCCGGAACTCCACTCCACCCCCACCACGTCCCACCCCACCACCGAGACCCCGACGACCTGTTACAGAGGACAGGCTCCCGGCCAGGCCTCAGTTGGCCCTGGGGTTTGAGGCAACGAGGGATCAGCCCTCCGGAGGTCAAGCGATGAGGCCGCGACCACCCCGGGAATCTCTGGCCCAAAGAGCAGAGACGGAGTCCCAAGCGAGGCATCAGCAGAGAGGAACCCTCGGGACAGGGCAGCCTGAGGCCCAAAGGGGGAACCGTGGCCACTTGCGCAAGGCCTGAATTTTAGGCCCTGTTGACGCCAACTGTAACCCTTTCTTCTGCTCCGATCTGCAAGTCAGCAGAGGGAGAATTTAGCACGACCGATACCCCAAAACCAGCACGACTGTTGGAGCCTGCACATTCTCCCCGTGTCTGCGTGGGTTTCCTCCGGGTGCTCCGGTTTCCTTCCCACAGGCCGAAAGGCCCGCAGGTTAGGGCGCACCGGCCGTGCTAAATTCTCCCTCCCGGTGTGACCCAAACAGGAGCGTGGCAACCAGGGGATTTTCACAGTAACTTCATTGCGGCGTTAACGTCACCCGACTCGCGATACAGATAAATAAACTTCAAACTCATCGATTCCCGAAACGTATTGAGGGGGTTGAGACTCACAGGATGCGGGGACGGGGCGAGGGAGGGGGGAGGTATCGGGGTGGCGCGGGACCCTTGGATCTCAGGTCTCCCTCGCTGTTCCAGGTCGACAGCCCCAAGTGGAACGATCGGAGTATCTACAGCCAGATGGTCCAGCAAGATCCTCAAGGCATCGGCAGCATGTACGGTACCATCGGGGCTGTGGGCGGGACGAATGAGGAGGGTGGGGCGGGTGGTGGTGGTGGTGGTGTTGGGGTCAGGGGGGTGGGGAGGGGGGTGTTGGTGTGGGAGTGGGGTGTGGGAAGGGAGGGTTGGTAGGGGTAGGGGTAGAGGGGGGTGGTGAAAGGATGGATCGAGCTGGGAATGGTGGGGGGAAGGTTTGAGACAGTGGTTAGGTGGATTGGCCATGCTAAATTGCCCTTAGTGTCCAAATGGCCTCCTGCTGTTGGGATTCCATGATTTTACGAATGTGATCAGTATTCCTTTCGGGCTGTGGAGGAAACTGGAGGAAACCCACGCAGACATGGGGAGAACGTGCAGACTCTGCACAGACAGTGACCCAAAGCCGGGGGTTCGAACCCAGGTCCTTGTGATCGCTAACCACCGGGCCAAAGTTAAGGTTTGAGGAGAAGTGAGATTGTTAAGCTGGGAAAGGGATTTTGAGTGGGTGTCAGTGGGGATGCCTGGGACACCGGGGTGGGTGTTGTGGGGGGGGGGAGCAAACTGCGTAAAGTCCCTCGCAACGACGGAAGCAGTGGTGCGCTTATTTTGTAACCTCGCCAGCCAGCACGGAGGGGCGGACAGGTAACGCAGCGAGCCCCTGCTGGGATAATGGGAGTCACACCGTGGGCTGTGTTACAGAGAGAGGAAATACCCCTCGGGCCTGAGACAAATTTCTTTCCATCTCCTCCCCACAGCCTGAAGCCCCTCACCATGGAGAGCAGCGCCTACCCGTTCACGGCCTTCGCTGGGGTCCCCGCCATGGAACTCAGCTTCCGTGAGGTTAGTGACAGACACTGGAGTCGCCCCCCTCCCCCTACCCCCCCCACCCTCCCCCTACCCCCCCGCGCCCTCCCCCCCTCCCCCTACCCCCCCGCGCCCTCCCCCTACCCCCCCGCGCCCTCCCCCTACCCCCCCCGCGCCCTCCCCCCTACCCCCCCGCGCCCTCCCCCTACCCCCCCTCCCCCTGCCCCCCCCGCGCCCTCCCCCTGCCCCCCCGCCCCCTCCCCCTGCCCCCCCGCGCCCTCCCCTTGCCCCCCCCGCGCCCTCCCCCTGCCCCCTGCGCCCTCACCTCCCCTGCCCCACCCTCCCGCACTCCCCCACCCTACCCCTCCCCTTCCTGCGCACCCCCCCCGCGCACCCCCCACACACCCCCCTGCCCTCTCCCCACCTTGCCACACCCCACACCCTCACCCGCCTCCCACACTTCCCCCTCCTTCCTCCCACACTTCTCCCCAGCCCCCCACATCCCACGCTTCACCCCCCTGCCTCCTACCCCCCACCTCCCTCACTTCCTCCCCACCACACCCTCCCTCACTTCTCCACCCCACCTTCCGCGTCCCCCTCCCCCTCCCCACTCCCTTTGACCCCCACCATTCCTGAGTCCAATAACTCTCAGTGAACAGCTGGCATCGCGCATTGTAAAGCGTGGTGGTGTTTCTGTGGGATCTTGCTGAGCCTGCCTCGTTAACGCGGTTGGGGGAGGGGGGGAGGGTGGTGCGTGTCCAATGCCGGTCCGAGCGCATGCCGCCAACGCCAAGACCCGCCCAAGGAACGGGCAGCGCTCCGAAAGCTGGCGATTCCAAACACACCAGCTGGGTTCGAACCCCGTGTTGTGGGACATCTGACTGTGCCCACCCCAGTCCAACACCGGCACCTCCAACTCGTGACTACCACCGACACGGCAAGCCAAGGTGGGGGGGGGGGGGGGTTATAGAATCCCTACAGTGCCGTTCAGCCCATCGACGAGTCTGCACCGAATACAATCCCACCCTAACCCCGTGCATTTACCCAAGCTCGTTCTCCGAACACTAATGGGCAATTTAGCATGGCCAATCCACCTAACCCACACATCTTTGGACACTAAGGGGCAATTTAGCATGGCCAATCCCCTAACCTACACATCTTTGGACACTAAGGGGCAATTTAGCATGGCCAATCCCCCTAACCTGCACATCTTTGGACACTAAGGGGCAATTTAGCATGGCCAATCCACCTAACCTACACATCTTTGGACACTAAGGGGCAATTTAGCATGGCCAATCCACCTAACCTACACATCTTTGGACACTAAGGGGCAATTTAGCATGGCCAATCCACCTAACCCGCACATCTTTGGACACTAAGGGGCAATTTAGCATGGCCAATCCACCTAACCTACACATCTTTGGACACTAAGGGGCAATTTAGCATGGCCAATCCACCTAACCTACACATCTTTGGACACTAAGGGGCAATTTAGCATGGCCAATCCACCTAACCCGCACATCTTTGACACTAAGGGGCAATTTAGCATGGCCAATCCACCTAACCTACACATCTTTGGACACTAAGGGGCAATTTAGCATGGCCAATCCACCTAACCTACACATCTTTGGACACTAAGGGGCAATTTAGCATGGCCAATCCACCTAACCTACACATCTTTGGACACTAAGGGGCAATTTAGCATGGCCAATCCACCTAACCTACACATCTTTGGACACTAAGGGGCAATTTAGCATGGCCAATCCACCTAACCTACACATCTTTGGACACTAAGGGACAATTTAGCATGGCCAATCCACCTAACCTGCACATCTTTGGACTGTGGAGGACACCCACGCAGACACGGGGAGATCATGCAGACTCCGCTCAGACAGTGACCCAAGCCGGGAATCGAACCCGGGTCCCTGGCGCCGCGAGGCAGCAGTGCTAACCCACTGTACCACCACTTGAAGGGGACACCGGGTGTCAACACAGACACTCACCCGATGGAAGGAGCAGTGCTCCGAAAGCTCGTGATTCCAAATTATCGTGTCGGATTCGAACCCGGCATCGCGAGACTTGTCGTTGAGTCCAGAGGGTAGGCCACGCAGGCCTGGGACGGGGTGTGTGGCGCGCTGCTGGCTAGTTTTGACAAGGTACTAACAACAACCCCCCCACAGTCACCCTCTCTCTCTGTTTACTGCCCCCCCCCCCCCCCCCCCGCCATAGTTCAAGAACAACTATTGGTTCCTCAACACCCAGGAAGACACTTACGAGGCGCTGAACAGTCGCCTCAATGGCAGGCTGGCGGACGTCAGCAGGGCCGTGGCAGAGGTCATGGGTCAGATGGCCATCTTGCTGACTCACAACGATCGACTCCACCTCAACTACCAGGTCTACAGCGACGTGACCCTCAACTACCTCACACAGCTCCAGGATTTCTCCGATGAACTGAAGGTATCTGAGTGTAGAGGGAGCTTTACTCTGTATCTAACCCTGTGCTGTACCTGTCCTGGGAGTGTTTGATGGGGGACAGTGTAGAGGGAGCTTTACTCTGTATCTAACCCCGTGCTGTACCTGTCCTGGGAGTGTTTGATGGGGGGACAGTGTAGAGGGAGCTTTACTCTGTATCTAACCCCGTGCTGTACCTGTCCTGGGAGTGTTTGATGGGGGGACAGTGTAGAGGGAGCTTTACTCTGTATCCAACCCCGTGCTGTACCTGTCCTGGGAGTGTTTGATGGGGGGACAGTGTAGAGGGAGCTTTACTCTGTATCCAACCCCGTGCTGTACCTGTCCTGGGAGTGTTTGATGGGGGACAGTGTAGAGGGAGCTTTACTCTGTATCTAACCCCGTGCTGTACCTGTCCTGGGAGTGTTTGATGGGGGGACAGTGTAGAGGGAGCTTTACTCTGTATCCAACCCCGTGCTGTACCTGTCCTGGGAGTGTTTGATGGGGGACAGTGTAGAGGGAGCTTTACTCTGTATCTAACCCCGTGCTGTACCTGTCCTGGGAGTGTTTGATGGGGACAGTGTAGAGGGAGCTTTACTCTGTATCTAACCCCGTGCTGTACCTGTCCTGGGAGTGTTTGATGGGGGACAGTGTAGAGGGAGCTTTACTCTGTATCTAACCCCGTGCTGTACCTGTCCTGGGAGTGTTTGATGGGGGGACAGTGTAGAGGGAGCTTTACTCTGTATCTAACCCCGTGCTGTACCTGTCCTGGGAGTGTTTGATGGGGGACAGTGTAGAGGGAGCTTCACTCTGTATCTAACCCCGTGCTGTACCTGTCCTGGGAGTGTTTGATGGGGGACAGTGTAGAGGGAGCTTTACTCTGTATCTAACCCTGTGCTGTACCTGTCCTGGGAGTGTTTGATGGGGAGACAGTGTAGAGGGAGCTTTACTCTGTATCTAACCCCGTGCTGTACCTGTCCTGGGAGTGTTTGATGGGGGACAGTGTAGAGGGAGCTTTACTCTGTATCTAACCCCGTGCTGTACCTGTCCTGGAGTGTTTGATGGGGGGGGACAGTGTAGAGGGAGCTTTACTCTGTATCTAACCCTGTGCTGTACCTGTCCTGGGAGTGTTTGATGGGGGACAGTGTAGAGGGAGCTTTACTCTGGATCTAACCCTGTGCTGTACCTGTCCTGGAATGGGGGGGGACAGTGTAGAGGAGACCTTCAAGGGCTAAGAATGAGATAATAAATATTTGTATTAGAAAACAGATTTAAAAAGAATGCCTCCTAACTGATCTCTCATTTTCCTCCCTCCACCCTGTGTCTCTTTCTCGCTCTCGCTCCCTCCCTCGTTTCTCTCTCTCTCTCCCTCCCTCCCTCCTTTCTCTCGCTCCCCTCTTTACGGGTGTGTCAGAATCGAAGCCTGACCCTCCAGTGGTTATATTCGGCCAGGGGAGACTTCATCCGTTCAGCGGAGAGACTCAGCAACCTCATCAGCACCTCGGATGAGGGAAATGAGAGGCTCAATCGCATCTACAACGACAAGATAATGAGGGTAATTATTTGATTCGTTATTGGGACATGCATTGGGATACAGTGAAAAGTATTGTTTCTTGCGCACTATACAGACAAAGCATGCCGTTCATAGAGAAGGAAAGGAGAGGGTGCAGAATGTAGTGTTACAGTCATAGCGAGGGTGTAGAGAAAGATCAACTTAATGCGAGGTAGGTCCATTCAAAAGTCTGACAGCAG
>NW_027650771.1:0-27500 GCF_965287045.1 Carcharhinus amblyrhynchos
CCCCCCTCCCCACCCCCCCCCCCCTCCCCCCACCCCACCCACCCCCCCCCCCCCTCCCCCACCCCCCCCCCCCTTCTTCATCTCCTCCTCCTCGTTCCCCCCACCCCTCCCCTGCTGCCGTCCCACTAGGTGCAGAGACTGGGGCATTGAGGGAGACAGGGAAGGAGAGAGAGAATTGGTCAATGTACAAGTGGCCATTTGCAGCCTTTATTTCTGGAGATAGTAACAGGAATAGTTCAAGCACCACAACTCATTTAAATAAGGGTAGGATGGGGTTTGGGTTGGGGGTGGTGTTGTAATTAGGTCCCCTGTATTCTGACAGCCTGTGTTGGTGGCAGCAATATCACCGGGGAGGGGGAAAGGGGGGGACTAGCTTGACAGGCATGGGCCTCACAGTATACAGAGCTCTAGATCTTGCCAGCGAAGGTCCGGCTTCACGCTGTTCATCCCATTTACTGATCTGTAAAGAGAGAGATTAATCAGCTCAGTCATTAACCACACATACCCCACCACCCAAACAGTACCCCCTCAGCACTGACCCACTCAATAAAATAGTCAGGAAGGCATACGGCATGTTTGTCTTCATCAGCCAGGGCACTGAGTTTAAAAATTGACAAGTCATGTTGTAGATTTATTGAACCTTACTGAGGCTGCACTTGGAATATTGTGTTCAATTCTGGTCACCACACTACCAGAAGGATGTGGAGGCTTTGGAGAGGGGACAGAAAAGATTACCAGGATGTTGCCTGGTGTGGAGGGTATTAGCTATGAGGAGAGGTTGGAGAAACTTGGTTTGTTCTCACTGGAGGTTAAGGGGAGACCTGAGAAGTCTACAAGATTATAAGAGGCATGGACAGAGTGGATAGTCAGCTTCTTCCCAGGGTGGAAGAGTCAATTACTCAGGGGCACAGGTTTAAGGTGCGAGGGCAAGATTTAGAGATAGGCAAGGTTTTTGTTTTACACAGGGGTGGTGAATGTTTGGAAAGTGCTGCCCAGGGAAGTGGTGGGAGGAGGTATGAAAGCAGCATTCAAGAGGCAACGAGACAAATACATGAACAGGATGGGAATGGAAAGATACAGATTCTAAGTGCATACAGTTTTAGTTCAGGCATCATGATCAGCACAGACTTGGAGGGGCTGTTCCTGTGATATATACACACCCCAACCTCCCGACAGTGCAGCACTCCCTCAGTACTGGCACCAGGGGGAGAGTCAGCCTGGATTATGGAGCTCAAATCCTAGAGTATATACATCTACCCCCGACAGTGCAGCACTCCCTCAGTACTGGCACCGGGGGAGTGTCAGCCTGGATTATGGAGCTCAAATCTTAGTCTATTAAATTAAACACTCATCTTACCCAGGGACATTGGACAGATGGACTTGTAGACCTTGTGGAACAGTTACAGAGTGAGACATCTTTGCCAGTTGCTGAAAGGGCTTTTTGACATCGATAGAAATCTGTCAGATAAAATTCAACTGTTACTGACCCATCCCCACCAGACTGCATCCTAATGTTACATAGACCCGTCCCTACTGGTACTGTACCCCAGTGTTAGTGACAGACTCATCCCCACCAGTACTGTACCCCAGTGTTATACAGTGACAGACCCGTCCCCACCAGTACTGTACCCCAGCGTTATACAGTGACAGACCCATCCCCACCAGTACTGTACCCCAGCGTTATACAGTGACAGACTCATCCCCACCAGTACTGTACCCCAGTGTAATACAGCAACAGACCATCCCCACCAGCACTGTACCCCACTGTTATGCAGTGACAGACCCGTCCCCACCAGTACTGTACCCCAGCGTTATACAGTGACAGACCCATCCCCACCCAGTACTGTACCCCAGCGTTATACAGTGACAGACTCATCCCCACCAGTACTGTACCCCAGTGTAATACAGCAACAGACC
Organism: Carcharhinus amblyrhynchos; assembly: GCF_965287045.1. Lineage (NCBI taxonomy): Eukaryota > Metazoa > Chordata > Chondrichthyes > Carcharhiniformes > Carcharhinidae > Carcharhinus > Carcharhinus amblyrhynchos. The sequence continues at coordinate 1,918 of NW_027650771.1, forward strand.
CATCCCCACCAGCACTGTACCCCACTGTTATGCAGTGACAGACCCGTCCCCACCAGTACTGTACCCCAGCGTTATACAGTGACAGACTCATCCCCACCAGTACTGTACCCAGTGTTATACAGTGACAGACTCATCCCCACCAGTACTGTACCCCAGTGTAATACAGCAACAGACCCATCCCCACCAGCACTGTACCCCACTGTTATGCAGTGACAGACCCGTCCCCACCAGTACTGTACCCCAGTGTTATACAGTGACAGACCCATCCCCACCAGTACTGTACCCCAGTGTTATACAGCAACAGACCCGTCCCCACCAGTACTGTACCCCAGTGTTATACAGTGACAGACCCGTCCCCACCAGTACTGTACCCCAGTGTTGTACAGCGACAGACCCGTCCCCACCAGTACTGTACCCCAGTGTTATACAGCGACAGACCCGTCCCCACCAGTACTGTACCCCAGTGTTATACAGCGACAGACCCGTCCCCACCAGTACTGTACCCCAGTGTTATACAGCGACAGACCCGTCCCCACCAGTACTGCGCTTACCCAGGTAGTTCTGATAACAGTACGAGTTGGTTCGTGTTGGGGAACCGTGCATCGAACGGTGCTGTCTTATAGTTCTTGATGCGTTCTTGACGGTAGCCATGTTCTGGACGTGTTATCTGGAGGGGAAAGGGTAGAGAGAGGGTTAGAGGGCAGGATTGCACAGAAAGATCCAGAACGAGGCAGGATGGGAGAAAAGACAGCTGGGGTGGAAAGGACAGGCTGTAACACCAGCCCTGAACCTCACGACCTCTGCCCCTTAGCTTCCACCCTCCCAGCAAACACCCAGCTGCTATTTTGTCACCCGGCAAGATCACAGAGAGGATCCCTCAGCGCCGCATTCACTGCGAAGGAAATCCCAGAACATAAGAACATAAGAAATAGGAGCAGTAGTAGGCCATCCAGCCCTTCGAGCCTGCCCCGCCATTCAATAAGATCATGGCTGATCTGTCGCTGCTCAGTTCCACTTTCCCGCCCTCTCCCCATAACCCTTAATCCTCTCTCTTATCAAAACCCATCAACCCGCGTCTTAAAAATATTTAGCGAGGCAGCTCCACCACTTCAACGGGCAGAGAATTCCAGAGATTCACCACCCTTTGAGTGAAGAAGTGGGGGGGGGGGAAATGTGGAATGGGGATCAGGGCATTCATATGCACAGCAAGATCCTAACAAGCAAGATCTCCCAAGAGTACAGTGGGGAATGGGAGTGCAGAGAGAGAAATGGCTTGCACTGAGGTGGGAGCCTCCACAGAGGCTGCTCCTCCCCCAGTACACAGCAAGATCCCACAGATTTACAAGTCTGACCCTGATACAGTCAGGGGGAGGAGGCAGGGGTATTGGGGGGGGGGGGGGGGGATTGGCTTAGAATTCCTCCCCCACCCACTGACACATTACACCCAGGGCACAACAAGATCCCAGAGGAAAATGCAAGACCCACCCCAACAAGAGAGAGTAGGCACCCTGCTTCTGTATTAACCCTCCCCCCAAATGGGGGGGCAACCTGTTACACAGAAAGATCCCAAATCAGAACAAGCAGGCACCACCACCACCTTCAGGACAGTGAAAAAAATACATCAATGGAGGGGCTGACATGGCCTCAGAAATCCTCAACTCCCACCCCAAAAAGATACTGGCACGCATGTGTTGTGGGATCTTGCTATACAAGACCAAACCCAAAACAGGTAGAAGGGGAAGCAGGGCAGGAGAGAAGGCCTCAGTCATCCTCACCCACCCCCATACCTCCCACCCACGCACGCACGCACGCAGCAAATGATATACTGGCACCAGGTACACAGCAAGATCCCACCAACTACCCTGACAAAAACACTCCACCCACTGAGGTTCCTGGCTGACATTTCAATCCCTCCCCCCATATCCGGAGGAAGGGCCCGCCCTCTCAATGGGAGGTAGCAGTCCTCCCTCTCTCTCTATTTTCCGGGGGGGGGGGTGGTCAAGATGGCCTCAGGCCTGTCCCCTCGCTCTCCCCACCCCCGCACTGACAGCAACACCACCCCCACCTCCGCTCCCGCTGCCCTCCCGCCTCCGAATGGAGCGCTGCATCTGCGCGGCCGCCTGTTATAGCAGCGCGCGGGGCAGGCTGGGAGGGGGGGGCTCGGGTTAACATTAACCCCCCCAAAACCCACCTCCCCCCGGCCGGAGAGCCCGGGACCCCCCCCCCAGGCCTCCCACCCCCCCAAAAAACAAAAAAACCCAATTAAACACTCAGACCGGGACAGGCCGCTGACGTCATGGGGTCACTCACCGCCCTTTGACCTTCCCACCGTTAATCTTTTAAATCTGGACCCTTCTTTCTGCTTTTTCACCTTTTTTCCCGTTTATTATTGTCACAAAATCAATAATCTTCATTAAAAACGCTGAGAATCTGACTTTTTTCCATCAATTTGGAGCCTTGACTTTTGGTGACCCAGTGACGTCATGCGCTCACATGACCCCATCTTTCAGATTTTTATATTTTTTAATTTAACTTATATTTTTCACCTCAGATTTTATGGTTGATGCAGAATAATTCATCTTTGAGTAAAAATAATCAAGTTCTCATTATTTTAATCACTGAGAAATCCTGACAGTTATCATCCTCCGAGGTCACGGAGGAGATGACCCCCATTTACCCTTTGTAATTTATACCTCTTTTTAAACAGGGCCCTTTCCTGTTATTTTGTCACCGTTCCGAGATTCTATAATCACCATCGGATCATTAATATTCAATTTAAATTAACCAAAAGGTCAATTTTAAAATCTTGGAATCCTGACAATACAGAAGGAGGCCATTCGGCCCATCAAGTCTCACTGGCAACAATCCCACCCAGGCCCAACCCCCACATACTTACCCCATTAACCTATATATCCTGGGAGACTAGGCACAATTTAGCATGGCCAATCCACCTAATCCACACATCTTTGGCTTGTGGGAGGAAACTGGAGTACAAAGAACAAAAACAGCCCAGGAAACAGCCCCTTCGGCCCAACGAGCCCGCGCCGCCATTTTAACATTACCAGTCCCCCCTCCACCCATGACCCTTATCTATGCTTATGGCATTCCACATTGAGGGAAACGAATTTAGGGACAATTTATTACCTCCAATCAGCCTAATAGCACACCTTTGGGGTGTGGGAGGAAACCAGAGCACCCGGAGAAAACCCATGCAAGCATGGGGAGAATGCGCAAACTCCCACAGACACTGGCCCAAATCCACGTGTCTGCACAGCAAACAGTGATAGTCACTGAGCTGTCATGTTGCCCAGCATCTGGTCCAGTTTAAGTGCACACTAATGACATGAAGCACTAGACTATTCTCAAACATCCAAGAGCAGCCCTATTACGACCCATCGCGTGTATGCCCCTCGTTGGACAACAAGGCGGACCGATTTAAAAGTACCCAGAGGAAACCCACATAGATACGGAGGAGAGTCCATATGGTGACCCAACCCGGAAATCGGACCCAGGTCCCTGGAGCAATGAGGAAGCAGTGCTAATCATTGTGTTACTGTGCCACTCCTCAGAGAACACCGAACCCCATTTATCCTTTTAATTTGTACATCATGGGCAGCACGGTAGCACAGTGAGTTAGCACTGCTGTTTCACAGCTCCAGGGACCTGGGTTCAATCCCTTGCTCGGGTCCCTGTCTGTGTGGAGTTTGCACATTCTCCTCGTGTCTGCGTGGGTTTCCTCCGGGTGCTCTGGTTTCCTCCCACAGTCCAAAGACATGTGGATTAGGTTAATTGGCCGTGCTAAATTGCCCCTTAGTGTCCCGGGATGCGTAGGTTATAGGGATTAGTGAGTAAATATGTAGGGATATGGGGATAGGCACTGGGGTGGGATTGTGGTCAGTGTAGACTTGATGGGCTGAAAGGCCTCTTTCTGCACTGTAGGTTTTCTATGATCTTTTAAAATCTGCCACAATTTTCTGCTTCTCATCGTCCTAAGATTCTATAATCACCACGGGATCAGTAATGTTCAATTCAAAATAATTGTTTTTTTCATCGATGTGGGGGTTTGACCTTTAAATCCCTCTGACTTCACTGTCACACCACCTCTCCCCCCACCCCCCTCAAAAATTTAATGCTTTCAATGCAATTTTTCAAGCGATGAAAACATTCCTAACCATCCCAGAAAAAAGACTAAATTAATATTAACCTTTCTGAATTAATCAGGGGAGGCGAAGGCCTAGTGGTATTATCGCTGGATTATTATTGCAGAAACCCAGCTAATGTTCCGGGGATCTGGGTTTGAATCCCGCCCACAGCAGTTGGTGGAATTTGAATTTAATAAAAAATATCTGGAATTAAGAATCTACTGATGACCATGAAACCATTGTCGGGAAATCCCATCTGAGTCACTAATATCCTTTAGGGAAGGAAATCTGCCATCCTTACCCGGTCTGGCCTACATGCGACTCCAGACCCACAGCAATGTGGTTGACTCTCAACAGCCCAATAAGGGCAACTATAAATGCCAATCCAGCCAGCAATGCCCATGTCCCACAAATGAATCATAGAGGTTTACAGCATGGAAACAGGCCCTTCAGCCCAACTTGTCCATGCTACCCTTTTTTTTAACTCTTAAGTTAGTCCCAATTGCCCACATTTGGCCCATACCCCTCTATACCCATGTAACTATCTAATATCTTTTTAAAAGATGAAATTGTACCTGCCTCTACTACTACCTCTGGCAGCTTGTACCAGACACTCACCACCCTCTGTGTGAAAAAATTGCCCCTCTGGACATTTTTGTACCTCTCCCCTCTCACCTTAAACCTGTACCCTCTAGTTTTAGAATCTCCTACCTTTGGGAATAGATTTGATTTATTATTGTCACCTGTATTAGGATACAGTGAAAAGTATTGTTTCTTGCATGCTATACAGACAATGCATACCGTTCATAAAGAAGGAAACAAGAGCATGCAGAATGTAATTAAAGCATTGTTAGAGAGTTTAAAAGAGTTAGAATGAAGTTTTAGAAGCATAGAGTGAGAGTAAAAGATAGAATTAGAAAGTGTGCTGAGCACAGCTTGCAAGAAGTTACCTCACTCTGGCACCGTCATGGACAAAATAATGAGTGTGTGAGAGAGTATGTGCATGTGTGAGTGTGTGTGTGTGTGTGTGAGAGTGAACGTGTGTGAGAGAGTGTGTTTGTGTGTGAGAGTGAACGTGTGTGAGAGAGTGTGTTTGTGTGAGTGTGTGAGAGAGTGTGTTTGAGAGAATGTGTGTGTGAGAGAGTGTTTGTGAGAGTGTGTGTGTGTGTGTATAAGAGAGAGTGTGTAAGAGAGACTGTTTGCCTGAGAGAGTGTGTGTGTGTGACAGTGTGAGAGAATGTGTGTGTGAGAGAGAATGTGTGCGTGTGTGAGACAGTGTGTGTGAGGTAGTCTTGACTATCTAGCTGATCTGTGCCCCTCATTATTTTATAGACATAAGAACATAAGAACATAAGAAATAGGAGCAGGAGTAGGCCATCTAGCCCTTCGAGCCTGCCCCGCCATTCAATAAGATCATGGCTGATCTGTCGTGGCTCAGTTCCACTTTCCCGCCCTCTCCCCATAACCCTTAATCCCCTCTCTTATCAAGAACCCATCAACCAGCTTCTTAAAAATATTTAGCGAGGCAGCCTCCACCACTTCAACGGGCAGAGAATTCCAGAGATTCACCACCCTTTGAGTGAAGAAGTTCCTCCTCAACTCCGTTCTAAACCGCCTCCCCTTTATCTTGAGGCTGTGCCCCCTAGTCCTACTGTCTTTTTTGAGCGGGAAGAGTCTCTCCACCTCTATCCTATCCATCCCATTCATCATCTTATACGTCTCAATGAGATCTCCCCTCATTCTTCTAAACTCTAACGAGTACAAGCCTAGTTTATTCAGCCTCTCCTCATAGCTCAAACCCCTCAACTCCGGTATCAGCCTAGTAAACCTCCTCTGCACTCCCTCCAGGGCCAAAATATCCTTGCGCAGGTGCGGCGCCCAAAACTGCACACAGTACTCCAGCTGCGGCCTCACCAGTGCCCTATACAGCTGCAGCAAGACCTCCCTACTTTTATATTCAATCCCCCTCGCGATGAAGGCCAGCATCCCATTCGCCTTCCTGACCACCTGCTGCACCTGCAGGCTGGGTTTTTGCGACTCGTGCACAAGGACCCCGAGGTCCCTCTGCACCGTCGCCTGCTGCTGCAGACCTCTATAAGGTCACCCCTCAGCCTCCCACACTCCAGAGAGAAATGTACCAGTCTATCCAGCCTCTCCTTATAACTCAATCCATCAAATCCGGGCAGCATTCTGGTAAATCTTTCTGGTAAATTTACCAGAACGTTGGAAGTTCTCGAGATTTGACCTTTGCCATTACACTGAGGTCACTGATCACATGACCCTCCTTTTACAAAGAACAAAGAACAACACAGCACATGAAACAGGCCCTTCGGCCCGACGAGCCCGCGCCGCCATCTTAGCAATGTATTTTTCCTACACCTCCCTTGACCCATGTGTATGCATATGATCCCCCCATTGAAAAGCAGATTCAGGGGAGAATAATTTAGGGACAATTTGTTACACCAATCAGCCTAAGAGCACATCTTTGGGGTGTGGGAGGAAACCGGAGCACCTGGAGGAAACCCACGCAAGCACGGGGAGAATGTGCAAACTCCCACAGACACTGGCCCAAATCCATGTACCTACATCCTTTCTCATGTATTTGTCCTTTCTCATTTATATATATCATTGTTAAAAATCTGGCTGCTTTCTTCACCATCCCGAGAGATTCCAGTCACTGGGGGATAATTAATGTCGCAGTAAAGTTAACCAAACGGTGATTTCTGATCAGTTGTGGGATTGGTTGATTGAGGGATTTGATTAGTACGGCGTTCAGTTAATTTTTTTGATCCAGACTGACCGTTAAAATCCTCAAAGTGCATCGCTCTCCATTTACTCTTAATAATTTACACATCTTTTTAAACCTGGTGCCTTTATCTGGTTTATCTTCAGCCCCCTTCATTTTCCAATCATCCAGGATAAAGAATGATTAAAAATAACACAGAGTTCTTTTTATTCCATTGATTTGGGGATTTGACCATTGAAAAATTTGATTTGATTTATTATTGTCATGTATTAACATACAGTGAAAAGTATTGTTTGTTGTGCACTATACAGACAAAGCATACCGTTCATAGAAAAGGAAAGGAGAGGGTGCAGAATGTAGTGTTACAGTCATAGCTAGGGTGTAGAAAGAGATCAACTTAATGCAAAGTAGGTCCATTCAAATATCTGACAGCAGCAGGGAAGAAGCTGTTCTTGAGTCGGTCGGTACGTGACCTCAGACTTTTGTATCTCTTTACCGGAAGGAAGAAGGTGGAAGAGAGAATGTCCGGGGTGCGTGGGGTCCTTAATTATGCTGGCTGCTTTTCCCAAGGCAGCGGGAAGTGTAGATGGAGTCAATGGATGGGAGGCTGGTTTGCATGATGGATTGGGCTACATTCACGACCTTTCATAGTTGCTTGCGGTCTTGGGCAGAGCAGGAGCCCAGACCAAGCTGTGATACAACCAGAAAGAATGCTTTCTATGGGGCATCTGTAAAAGTTGGTGAGAGTTGTAGCTGAATTTAGCCACCTGAGAAAGTAGAGGCCTTGGTGGGCTTTCTTAACATGCTTCAGCAAGGTGGGGACCAGGAAAATCTGCCAAGGTCACCAATGGGTGCCCTGTGTGGAGTGCTCAAATGCTCATTCTACCTTTCAGTTCCTCACCATTTTAACTCAGATCTCTCACTCGCGTGTCCGTCCTCAGCTTCCTGCAATATTCCTGCGAATGCCGACGCAAAACGGAGGAGCAAAATCCCATCCCCTGGTTTGGCAGATCACTCGACATTGCGTTCAACAATCGTGCTGCTTCTCCTCCATCCTAAACCCCTTTCTTTCAAATATCCCATACACTGACTGTCTCCGCGGAGAGACCCTCCTTTCACCCTCACCACCCAGCAAGCGTGTGGGTGAGGGAAGTGCAGTTGATGTGGTTTATAGCAAAGCTTAAACAAGGTCCCACACGGGAGCCTGATTGAGAAGGCATGTGGAATTCAGGAAAACTTAGCGAGATGGATCAGAAACTGGCTTGGTATCTTTATTGTTCATCGTGGGACACGGGCGTCACTGGCTGGTTAGCATTTATTGCCCGTCCCGTGAAGGGCAGTTGAGAGCTAACCACATTGCTGTGGCTCTGGAGTCACATGAAGGCCAGACCTGGTAAGGACGGCAGATTTCCATCCCTAAAGCGAACAGTAGGGCTTTTCCAACAATGGTTTCATGGTCATCAGTAGATTGAATTCAAATTCCACCATCTGCTGTGGTGGGATTCGAACCCAGGTCCCTGGAACATTAGCTGAGTTTCTGGATTAATAGTCTAGCGATAATCCCACTCGGCCATCGCCTCTCCAATAAAGGGTAATGGATGCCGGTATTCAGAGGTGTACCTGATGGATCAGTACTGAGACCCTTATTGTTTGCTCTATACATAAATGATATTGATGATAACATGGGGGGAATGTTAAGCAAGTTTGCAGATTGGTAGGGAGGTTAATAGTGAAGAAGATGGTTGTGGGCTACAGGAAGATATAGATGGGTTGGTCAGCTGGATAGAGCAGTGGCAGACAGTATTTAACCCTGATCAGTGTGAGGTGACCCGCTCTGGAAGCAGTAACAAGACGAGGGATTATTTAATGGACGGCAGGACACTGGGAAGCTCAGAGAGATCTTGGGGTAATTATTGACAGATCCCTGAAGGTGACAGAGCAGGTGAATAGGATAGTTAAGAAGGCAAATGGGGCACTCCGAGGAATACAGACCCAGAATATTTAGTCTCTCTCTTGTACAAAAGGGGTACCAGCTGGCTACCAGCTCTGCACCATAAAAACAATGCTAAATCTACACTAATCCCACTCTCCAGCACTTGGTCTGTAGCTTTGAATGTTGTAGTGCTCATCCACGTGCTTCTTAATTGTTGTGAGAGTTCCTGCCTCCACTATCCTTTCAGGCAGCGAGTTCCACATTCCCCCCATTCTCTGGGTGTAAATACTTTTCCTCAAATCTCCCTCCCCGTACCTTAAATCCACGCCCCCTTGTTATTGACCTTTCAATTTGGGGCCACAACTACTTTCTATCTTCCCAATCTGTGTTCCCCCATCATTTTGTACACCTCAATCAGATCCCCCCTTCTCTGCTCCAAGGAAAACAGCCCCAGTCTAACCAGCCTCTCTCCATCCCTGAAACACTCCAGCCCAGGCAATGTGCTGGTGAATCTCCTCTGCGCCCGCTCCAGGGATAGACTGGGACTTTTTTCTCTGGAGCGTAGGAGGCTGAGGGGTGATCTTATAGAGGTCTATAAAATAATGAGGGGCACAGATCAGCTAGATAGTCAATATCTTTTCCCAAAGGTAGGGGAGTCTAAAACTACAGGGCACAGGTTTAAGGTGAGAGGGGAGAGATACACAGGGGCCCAGAGGGGCAATTTTTTCACACAGAGGGTGGTGAGTGTCTGGAACAAACTGCCAGAGGTAGTAGTAGAGGCGGGTACAATTTTGTCTTTTAAAAAAGCATTTAGACAGTGCCATGGGTACAATGGGTATAAAGGGATATGGGCCAAATGTGGGCAATTGAGACTAATTTAGTGGTTAAAACAAAAAGGACAGCATGGACAAGTTGGGCCGAAGGGCCTGCTTCCATTCTGTAAACCTCGATGACACTGTAACAATCTACTGCATTCACATCCTTCTGATAGTGTGGTGACCAGAACTGCACACAGTACTCTCGCTGTGGCCTAACCAATGTTTTAAACAGCTCCATCATAACCTTCCTGCTCTGATATTCTATACTTTTTTTTATCCATTCATTGGACATGGGCATCACTGGCTGGCCAGCATTTATTGCCCATCCCTAGTTGCCCTTGAGAAGGTGGTGGTTTAAAAACTTCCTCGCATTAAGTTGATCTTTCTCTACACCCTAGCTGTGACTGTAACACTACACTCTGCACCCTCTCCTTTCCTTCTCTATGAACGGAATGCTCTGTCTGTACAGCGCGCAAGAAATGATACTTTTCACTGTATACTCATACATGTGACAATAATAAATCAAGTCAAATCGAAAAGATTAACCACTCGGGGAAAAGTAAAATGTGCAAAATGGGGATATTTTTCGCTTAGAGGAAGAGTGTGATCACATGATCTGTGACAGCAGTGGTGTCGAACACATCTTTTAAATTGATCTGAATTGAGCTTTTGGCTGTTTTCAATTCAATATTATTTGGTCGATGAGGGAGCTTGGGGGTGTGTGTCCAGAGATCCCTGAGGCAGCAGGACAGGTAGATACGGTGGTTAAGAAGGCACATGGGGATATTTGCCTTTATTAGCTGACATTATTAATCATCCATCTGGTTAGAGAAGGAAATCTGCCGTCCTCACCTGGTCTGAGCTACATGTGTCTCCAGAGCCACAGCAATGTGGTTGACTCTCAACTGCCCTCCGGCAACCGGGGTTGGGCAATAAATGCTGGCCAGCCAGCGACACTCATGTCCCACGAATGAATAAAAAGTACGGCTGCCTCTGTGTGTCGGTGGTGGAGGGAGTGAATGTTGAAGGTGGGGGTTTGTGTGTCGATCGAGCAGGAGCTGCTTTGTCCTGGATGGTGTCGAGCTTCTCGAGTGTTGTTGGGAGCCGCACTCATCCAGGCAAGTGGAGAGTATTCCATCACACTCCTGACTTGTGTCCTTGTAAATGGTGGACAGGCTTTGGGGGGAGTCAGGAGGTGAGTTACTCTCCGCAGGATTCCCAGTCTCTGACCTGCTCTGGGAGCCACAGTATTTATACGGCTGGGTCTGGTTCAGTGTCTGGTCAATGGTAACCCCCAGGATGTTGACAGTGGGGGTTTCAGTGATGGTAATACCATTGAATGTCAAGGGGGAGATGGTTAGATCCTCTCTTCTTGGAGACAGTCATTGCCTGGCACTTGTGTAGTGTGAATGTTACTGCCACTTGTCAGCGTGAGCCTGGATACTGTCCAGGTTTTGCTGTGTTTGGACACGGGCTGTTTCAGTCTCTGAGGAGTGGCGAATGGAGCTGAACACTGTGTAATCATCAGCGAACATCCCCACTCTGATGTTATGATGGAGGGAACATTATTGATGAAGGATATTTGCCTCCCTGCCCCCTTTCAAACACCCAAATCTATCTCCTCTTATCCTTCCTCAGGCAGATAACGAGCATTGTACCCACTACTCCCACCCCACCAACATCATCTGCAAAATCCCAAATTTCCCATCTTCGGGCCTACGTTTGCCTCCTCATTTTCATAGCTACTTTAGCAAATTTAGGAAGTGCTGGGATCTATGCAGCACTGGGATCGGTACAGCACTGGGATCGGTACAGCACTGATCAGTATAACACTGGGATCCAAATAGCACTGGGATCCGTATAGCATTGATCCATATGGCACTGGGATACATAAAACACTGGGATCCGTGTAACATTGGGATCTGTATAGCACTGGGATCTGCATAGTACTGGGATTTGTAAAGCACTGAGATCCATATAGCACTGGGATCCGTATAGCACTGGGATCCATGCAGCACTGGGATCCGCATAGCACTGGGATCCGTATAGCACTGGGACTCATATAGCACTGGAATCCGTACGACACTGGGGCTCTTATAGCACTGGGATTTGTACAGCACTGGGATTTGTATAGCACTGGGATCTGTATGGCACTGGGGCTCTTATAGCACTGGGATTTGTATAGCACTGGGATCCGTATAGCACTGGGATCCATATAGCACTGGGATTTGTATAGCACTGGGATCCGTATAGCACTGGGGCTCTTATAGCACTGGGATCCGTATAGCACTGGGATCCGTATAGCACTGGGATCCATATAGCACTGGGATCTGTATAGCACTGGGATTTGTATAGCACTGGGATCCGTATAGCACTGGGATCCGTATAGCACTGCGATCTGTATAGCACTGGGATCCGTATAGCGCTGGGATCAGTATAGTGTTGGGATTCGTACAGCGCTGGGATCAGTATAGGATCGGGATCCGTATAGCGCTGGGATCAGTATAGCGTTGGGATCCGTATAGCGCTGGGATCAGTATAGTGTCGGGATCCGTATAGCGCTGGGATCAGTATAGGATCGGGATCCGTACAGTGCTGGGATCAGTATAGGGTCGGGATCCATATAGCACTGGGATCAGTATAGTGTCGGGATCCGTATAGCACTGGGATCAGTATAGGGTCGGGATCCGTATAGCACTGGGATCAGTATAGGGTCGGGATCCGTATAGCGCTGGGATCAGTATAGTGTCGGGATCCGGATAGCGCTGGGATCAGTATAGTGACGGGATCCGTATAGCGCCAGGGTCAGTATAGGGTCGGGATCTGTATAGCACTGGGATCAGTATAGAGTTGAGATCCGTATAGCGCAGGGATCAGTATAGTGTCGGGATCCGTAGAGCGCTGGAATCAGTACAGTGACGTGATCCATATAGCGCTGGGATCAGTATAGAGTCGGGAACCGTATAGCGCTGGGATCAGTATAGGATCGGGATCCGTATAGCGCTGGGTTCAGTATAGAATCGGGATCCGTATAGCGCTGGGATCAGTATAGTCACGGGATCCGTATAGCGCTGCGATCAGTATAGTGTCGGGATCCGTATAGCACTGGGGTCAGTATAGGATCGGGATCCGTATAGCGCTGGGATCAGTATAGGATCGGGATCCGTACAGCGCTGGGATCAGTATAGGATCGGGATTCGTACAGCGCTGGGATCAGTATAGTGTCGGGATCCGTATAGCGCTGGGATCAGTATAGGATCGGGATCCGTAATGCGCTGGGATCAGTATAGGATCGGGATCCGTACAGCGCTGGGATCAGTATAGTGTCAGGATCCGTATAGCGCTGAGATCAGTATAGTGTTGGGATCTGTATAGCGCTGGGATCAGTATAGGATCGGGATCCATACAGCACTGGGATCAGTACAGTGTCGGGATCTGTATAGCGCTGGGATCAGTATAGTGTTGGGATCCGTATAGCGCTGGGATCAGTATAGTGTTGGGATCAGTATAGGATCGGGATCCGTACAGCGCTGGAATCAGTATAGTGTCGGGATCCATACAGCGCTGGGATCAGTATAGGATCGGGATCCGTACAGCGCTGGGATCAGTATAGTGTTGGGATCCATATAGCGCTGGGATCAGTATAGGGTCGAGATCCGTACAGCGCTGGGATCAGTATAGAGTCGGGATCCGTACAGCGCTGGGATCAGTATAGTGACGGGATCCATATAGCGCTGGGATCAGTATAGGGTTGAGATCCGTACAGCGCTGGGATCAGTATAGTGACGGGATCCGTACAGCGCTGGGATCAGTATAGGATCGGGATCCGTCTAGCACTGGGATCAGTATAGTGACGGGATCCGTATAGCGCTGGGATCAGTATAGTGTCGGGATCCGTATAGCGCTGGGATCAGTATAGGATCGGGATCCATATAGCGCTGGGATCAGTATAGGATCAGGATCCATGTAGCGCTGGGATCAGTATAGGATCGGGATCCGTATAGCGCTGGGTTCAGTATAGGGTCGGGATCCGTATAGCGCTGGGGTCAGTATAGTGTCGGGATCCGTATAGCGCTGGGATCAGTATAGGATCGGGATCCGTATAGCGCTGGGATCAGTATAGGATCGGGATCCGTATAGCGCTGGGATCAGTATTGTTTCGGGATCCGTATAGCACTGGGATCAGTATTGTTTCGGGATCCGTATAGCGCTGGGATCAGTATAGGATCGGGATCCGTATAGCGCTGGGATCAGTATAGTGTCGGGATCCGTATAGCGCTGGGATCAGTATAGGGTCGGGATCCGTATAGCGCTGGGGTCAGTATAGTGACAGGATCCGTATAGCACTGGGATCAGTATTGTGTCGGGATCCGTATAGCGCTGGGATCAGTATAGGATCGGGATCCGTATAGCGCTGGGATCAGTATAGGGTCGGGATCCGTATAGCGCTGGGATCAGTATAGTGTCGGGATCCGTATAGCGCTGGGATCAGTATAGGATCGGGATCCGTATAGCGCTGGGTTCAGTATAGTGTCGGGATCCGTATGCGCTGGGATCAGTATAGGGTCGGGATCCGTATAGCACTGGGATCAGTATAGTGTCGGGATCCGTATAGCGCTGGGATCAGTATAGGATCGGGATCCGTATAGCGCTGGGATCAGTATAGGATCGGGATCCGTATAGCGCTGGGATCAGTATAGGATCGGGATCCGTATAGCGCTGGGATCAGTATAGGATCGGGATCCGTATAGCGCTGGGATCAGTATAGGATCGGGATCCGTATAGCGCTGGGATCAGTATAGGGTCGGGATCCGTATAGCGCTGGGATCAGTATAGGGTCGGGATCCGTATAGCGCTGGGATCAGTATAGGGTCGGGATCCGTATAGCGCTGGGATCAGTATAGGGTCGGGATCCGTATAGCGCTGGGATCAGTATAGTGACGGGATCCCTATAGCGCTGGGATCAGTATAGGGTCGGGATCCGTATAGCGCTGGGATCAGTATAGGGTCGGGATCCGTATAGCGCTGGGATCAGTATAGGGTCGGGATCCGTATAGCGCTGGGATCAGTATAGTGACGGGATCCCTATAGCGCTGGGATCAGTATACTGACGGGATCCGTATAGCGCTGGGATCAGTATAGTGACGGGATCCGTATAGCGCTGGGATCAGTATAGGATCGGGATCCGTATAGCGCTGGGATCAGTATAGTGACGGGATCCGTATAGCGCTGGGATCAGTATAGGATCGGGATCCGTATAGCGCTGGGATCAGTATAGGATCGGGATCCGTATAGCGCTGGGATCAGTATAGTGACGGGATCAGTATAGCGCTGGGATCAGTATAGTGACGGGATCCGTATAGCGCTGGTATCAGTATAGGATCGGGATCCGTATAGCGCTGGGATCAGTATAGTGACGGGATCCGTATAGCGCTGGGATCAGTATAGTGACGGGATCCGTATAGCGCTGGGATCAGTATAGTGACGGGATCCGTATAGCGCTGGGATCAGTATAGTGTCGGGATCCGTATAGCGCTGGGATCAGTATAGTGACGGGATCCGTATAGCGCTGGGATCAGTATAGGATCGGGATCCGTATAGCGCTGGGATCAGTATAGTGACGGGATCCGTATAGCGCTGGGATCCGTATAGCGCTGGGATCAGTATAGCACTGGGATCAGTATAGGATCGGGATCCGTATAGCGCTGGGATCAGTATAGTGTCGGGATCCGTATAGCGCTGGGATCAGTATAGTGACGGGATCCGTATAGCGCTGGGATCAGTATAGCGCTGGGATCCGTATAGCGCTGGGATCAGTATAGTGACGGGATCCGTATAGCGCTGGGATCAGTATAGTGACGGGATCCGTATAGCGCTGGGATCAGTATAGCGCTGGGATCCGTATAGCGCTGGGATCAGTATAGTGACGGGATCCGTATAGCGCTGGGATCAGTATAGTGACGGGATCAGTATAGCGCTGGGATCAGTATAGGATCGGGATCCGTATAGCGCTGGGATCCGTATAGGATCGGGATCCGTATAGCGCTGGGATCAGTATAGGATCTGGATCCGTATAGCGCTGGGATCAGTATAGTGACGGGATCCGTATAGCGCTGGGATCAGTATAGGATCGGGATCCGTATAGCGCTGGGATCAGTATAGGATCGGGATCCGTATAGCGCTGGGATCAGTATAGCGCTGGGATCCGTACAGCGCTGGGGTCAGTATAGGATCGGGATCCGTATAGCGCTGGGATCAGTATAGTGACGGGATCCGTATAGCACTGGGATCAGTATAGCGCTGGGATCAGTATAGGATCGGGATCCGTATAGCGCTGGGATCAGTATAGCGCTGGGATCCGTATAGCGCTGCACTCGGTAAGGTTAGCCCTGTCGGCCATTTTGAAAAGAAGGCCCAAACCATTTCCTCACCTTGAGGCCTGGTCATGGAGGAAGAACATCAAAGCTCCCTGGCAGGAGACAGGCTATTTACTCTGCTTAGATACTCCTGTCAGCTCGGGAATGGGCCCGGTCCAGGTGCCTGGTCCAATAACAGATGCCCAGGGAATCACAGGCACAAGAGGAGGCCATTCGGTCCATTGAGTTTGCACTGACACAGGAGAGACACTTGACCCCTCACCTAATCCCATCTGCCAGCACTTGCCCGTATCCCTGAATGTGGTGATGTGCCGAGTGCTCATCCAGGTACCTTTTAAAGGATGTGAGGCATCCCGCCCCGACCACCATCCCAGGCAGCGCATTCCAGACCCTCACCACCACCATCACCACCCCACCACCTACCCCCCCCCACCCATCTCAAACCTCCTGCCCCTCACCGTGAACCTATGTCCCTTCATTACTGACCTTTCAATGAAGGGGAACAGTTTCTCCTTATCCACTCTGTCCGTGTCTCTCATAATCTTGTAACCTCGATCAGGTCACCCCCTCAGTATTCTCTGCTCCAACAAAAACAGCCCAAGCCTATCCAAACTCTCTACATAACTTAAATGTTCCATCCCAGGCAGCATCCTGGTAAATCTCCTCTGCACTCCCTCCAATACAATCACGTCCTCCCAATAATGGGGCAACCAGGACTGCACTGAGGTCTCTATGATGTGGATGTGCGGGCGTTGGACTGGGGTAAACACAGTAAAAAGTCTGACTAAAACCTGGTGTTGTCAGACTTTTTACTGAGGTCTCTAAGCAGTGTCTTGTGTAAGTTCAGCATAACCTCCTTGCTCCTGTGCTCTGTGCCCCTATTAATACAACCCAGAATATTCTCTGCTTTGTTAACTGCTCTCTAAACCTGTTCTCCCTCCCTAACAGCACTGTGGGTGTACCTACACCACATGGACTGACTGATGTCCAATAACAATCCTGGAACTCCCTCCCTAACAGCACTGTGGGTGTACCTACACCACACGGGACTGACTGATGTCCAATAATAAACCTGGAACTCCCTCCCTAACAGCACTGTGGGTGTACCTACACCACACGGGACTGACTGATGTCCAATAACAATCCTGGAACACCCTCCCTAACAGCACTGTGGGTGTACCTACACCACATGGACTGACTGATGTCCAATAACAAACCTGGAACTCCCTCCCTAACAGCACTGTGGGTGTACCTACACCACATGGACTGACTGATGTCCAATAACAAACCTGGAACTCCCTCCCTAACAGCACTGTGGGTGTACCTACATCACACGGGACTGACTGATGTCCAATAACAATCCTGGAACTCCCTCCCTAACAGCACTGTGGGTGTACCTACACCACACGGGACTGACTGATGTCCAATAACAATCCTGGAACTCCCTCCCTAACAGCACTGTGGGTGTACCTACACCACACGGACTGACTGATGTCCAATAACAATCCTGGAACTCCCTCCCTAACAGCACACCAGATGGCAGGGGGTTGAAGATGGCGGCTCACCCACCACCTTCTCGCGGGGCAATTAGGGATGGGTAATAAATTTTGAGTCTGGCCGGCAACATCCATATCTACAGATGACTTTTTTTTCTCTGAAAAACACAGGAAAGAGTTCTTCAAATTGGAGGATGTGCAAATGTTTTGGAAAAGTTCTGGCCTGTCCCCAGTAAAGGTGTGGCAGGTTGGCTTGCTGACGTTCGCCCAGTGACCCTGGGACAAGGCAGGAAGAGGTAAGCACAGGAAACAGAACACTGTGAGACAAAGGCAAGTCTAATTTTAGTGCACTGGGAGGCACAGCCAGGATCAGGACGTGCGATCGAGAGTGCGGGGATTGCGAGAGACGGGCAGAACCAGGGAGGCGGCAGGCACAGAGAGAGGGAAGGAAAGACAGGGCAGGGGAGGGATGGGCAATCTCAACTGAGAGGATACTCCTGGCCACCTGAACTCACCCGTGTGCAGAGATTGAGAGATTGGGAGAGTGAAAGAGAGAAAGAGAGGGAGAGTGAAACAGCGAAGGAGAGAGGAAGACAGTGAGATAGGGAGACGGAGAAGGAGAGAGCCAAAGAGACAAAGATAGAGAAAGAAAGGGAGAGAGGAACAGAGAGAGAGATAGAAAGAGTGAGACCGAGAGAAAGAGAGAGACAGAAAGACAAAGAGAGAGGGAAAGAGAGGCAGAGACAGATAGAGTGACAGAGAGAGAGAGACACAGAGTGGGTGAGACACAAAGAGAGACAGAGAGGGAGAGAGATAGAGAGAGCGAGACAGAGAGAGCAAGATAGAGAGACAGACATAGACGGAGAGAGAGACAGAGAGTGAGACAGAGAGAGTAAGACATAGTCGGAAAGAGAGAGACAGAGAGAGAGAGCAACTGAGAGAGAGAGACAGAGAGAGTGAGACAGACAGAGAGAGAGAGACAGAGGTAGAGACACAGAGAGAGCAAGACAGAGACGGAGAGAGACAGAGAGAGAGCGACTGAGAGAGAGAGGGACTGAAAGAGAGAGAGACAGAGTGGGAAATAAACAGAGTGAGAGTGAGGGAGACAGAGAGAGACAGGGAGGGACAGAGATTTTTCTGAAGGTGAGCAGTCAGTTCCTCGGAGCCATGTTCTCGGAAGAGAAGAAGGAGCCCGGGACCCCCAAGTTCGGGAAGCTGCAGATCCCATTCGGACTGTGGATCAACTCCCCAAAAAAACACTTTGCCAAACTGGGGAGGAGGTGGCCCAGTGCTGGATCCGTCAAGTAAGTGGAGATGGAGAGTGATGTGAATAAAGAGACAGAGAGAGAGGCAGAGAGAGAGAGAGAGACAGAGAGAGACAGACAGACAGACAGACAGAGAGAGGGAGACCAAGAGAGAGACAGACAGACAGACAGACAGAGACAAACAGAAAGAGACAAAGAGAGAGAGACAAAGAGAGAGGGAGATAGAGAGAGAGGAAGAGAGAGAGAGGGAGATTCAAAGAGAGAGAGAGAGACAGAGACAGACAGACAGAGGCAGAGAGAGAAACAGAGAGAGAGAGGGAGAGACAGACAGACGGACAGAGAGAGAGAGACAGGGAGAGAGAGAGAGAGAAAGAGACAGACAGAGAGAGACAGACAGACAGAGACAGAGAGAGAGACAGAGAGAGAGGGAGAGGGAGAGACAGACAGATGGACAGAGAGAGAGACAGGGAGAGACAGAGAGAGACAGACAGACAGAAAGAGACAAAGAGAGAGAGAGAGAGACAGAGAGACTGAGACAGAGAGAGAGAGCGAGAGACAGAGAGCGAGGGAGACAGAGTGAAAGAGATAGAGTGAGAAAGACAGAGAGAGGGAGTGACAGAGAGAGAGAGACAGAGAGAGACACAGAAAGAGACACACACATACCCTACGTGCGCGCACGCACATACACACACACACACACACACACACACACACACACACATGCACAGACACAGAGAGAGAGAGGGAGAGCGAGAGAGAGAGACAAAGAGATTCAGAGAGAGAGATAGAAAGAGAAAGGCAGAGACAGAGACATACACACACACAGGGAGAGAGTGAGAGAGAGAGACAGAGACAGATTCAGACGTACACACATACACAAAGAGAGAAACAGTGAGAGGGGCACAGAGAGAGACAGAGGCAGAGACCATATGATCATAAGACATAGGAGCAGAATTAGGCCACTCGGCCCATCGAGTCTGCTCTGCCATTCAATCATGGCTGATATTTTTCTCATCCCCATTCTCCTGCCTTTTCCCCATAACCCCTGATCCCCTTATTAATCAGGAACCTATCCATCTCTGTCTTAAAGACACTCAGTGACCCGGCCTCCACAGCCTCCTCTGCGGCAAGGAGTTCCACAGATTCCCCACTCTTGGCTGAAGAAATTCCTCCTCATCTCTGTTTTAAAGGATCGTCCCTTTAGCCTGAGGTTGTGCCCTCTGCTTCTAGTTTTTCCGACTATGGAAACATCCTCTCCATGTCCACTCTATCCAGGCCTCGCAGCGTCCTGTAAGTTTCAATAAGATCCCCCCTCATCCTTCTAAACTCCAATTTTGTTTAAGAAAGGTAGCCTTTGTTTAAGAGTAGCAAGAATAATCCAGGTAATTACAGGCCGGTGAGCCTTACATCGGTGGTAGGGAAATAATTGGAGAGAATTCTTTGAGACAGGATTTATTCCCACTTGGAAATAAGTGGACGTATTAGTGAGAGACAACATGGTTTTGTGAAGGTGGGGGGTCGTGTCTCACTAACTTGATCAAGTTTTTTGAGGAAGTGATGAAGATGATTGATGAGGGTAGGGCAGTGGATGTTGTCTACATGGACTTCAGTAAGGCCTTTGACAAGATCCCTCATGGCAGACTGGTTCAGAAGGTGAAGTCGCATTGGATCAGAGGTGAGCTGGCAAGGTGGATATAAAACTGTCTCGGTCAAAGAAGACAGAGAGTAAGCAGTGGAAGGGTGTGTTTCTGAGTGGAGGGCTGTGACAAGTGGTGTTCCTCTGGGATCAGTGCTGAGAGCTTTGCTGTTTGTAATATATAAATGATTTGGAGGACAATGTAACTGGATTGATTAGTAAGTTTGCAGACACAAAGGTTGGTAGATTTGTGGATAGCGATGAGGACCGTCAGAGGATACAGCAAGATATAGATCAGCTGGAGACTTGGGTGGAGAAATGGCAGATGGAGTTTAATGTGAATAAATGTGAGGTAATACATTTTGGAATGTCTAATACAGATAGGAAATGTACAGTAAATGGCAGAAGCCTTAAGAGTATTGATAGGCAGAGGGATCTGGGTGTACAGGTACACAGGTCACTGAAAGTGGCAATGCAGGTGGAGAAGGTAGTCAAGAAGGCATGCGGCCAAGGTATTGAATTTAAAAATTGGCTAGTCATGTTGCAGCTTTATAGAACCTTAGTTAGGCTGCACTTGGAATATAATGTTCAATTCTGGTTGCCACACTACCAGAAGGATGTGGAGGCTTTGGAGAGGGTACAGAAAAGATGTACCAGGATGTTGCCTGGTGTGGAGGACTTTGGCTATAAGGAGGGGTTGGAGAAATTTGGTTTGTTCTCACTGGAGGTTGAGGGGAGACCTGATAGAAGTCTACAAGATTATGAGAGGTATGGGCGGAGTGGATAGTCAGAAGCTTTTTCCCAGGGTGGAAGAGTCAATTACTCGGGGGCACAGGTTTAAGGTGCGAGAGGCAAGGTTTAAAGGAGATGTACAAGGCAGATTTTTACAGAGGGTGGTGGGTGCCTGGAACTCGCTGCTGGGGGAGGGAGTGGAAGCGGATACATTAGTGAGTTTTAAGGGGCATCTTGAGAAATACATGAATAGGATGGGAATAGAGGATATGGTCCCCAGAAGGGTAGGGGGTTTTAGTTCAACGGGACAGCATGGTCGGTGCAGGCTCGGAGAGCCAAAGGGCCTGTTCCTGTGCTGGAATTTTCTTTGTTCTTTGAGTACAGATCCAGGGTCCTCAATCGTTCCCCATAGGACAAGCTTTTCATAAGAACATAAGAACTCGGAGCAGGAGTAGGCCATCTAGCCCCTCGAGCCTGCCCTGCCATTCAATAAGATCATGGCTGATCTGAAAGTGGTTCTGTTCCACTTACCCGCCTGCTCTCCATAACCCTTAATTCCCTTATCAATCAGAAATCTATCTACCTGTGACTTAAACATATTCAACGGATCGTTCTTGTGAATCTCCTCTGGACCCTTTCCAAGGCCAGCACATCCTTCCTTAGATACAGGGCCCTAAACTGCTCACAATACTCCAATGGGGTCTGACCCAGAGCCTTATACAGCCTCAGAAGTACATCCTGCTCTTGTATTCTTGCCCTCTCGATATGAATGCTAACATTGCATTTGCCTTCCTAACTGCCGACTGAACCTGCACGTTAACCTGAAGAGAATCTTGAACAATGATTCCCAAGTCCCTTTGTGTTTCTGATTCCCTAAACACTTCCCCATTTATAAAATAGTCTAGGCCTCCATTCCTCCTTCCAAAGCGCATAACCTCACACTTTTCCACATTGTATTCCATCTGCCACTTCTTTGCCCACTCTCCTAACCAGTCCAAATCGTTCTGCAGCCCCCCTATCCCTGTAATATCTTTACATCATCTGCAAACTTAGCAACAGTGCCTTCAGTTCCTTCCTCCTAATCGTTAATGTATATTGTGAAAAGTTGTGCTTCCAGCACTGATCCCTGAGGCACACCTCTCGTCACCGGCTGCCATCCTTAGAAAAACCCCTTTATCCCCACTCTCTGCCTCCTGCCAGGCAGCCAATCCTCTATCCACACCGGGATCTTACCCTTAACACAATGGGCTTTTAACTTATTTAACAGTCTCCTCTGTGGCACCTTGTCAAAGGCCTCCTGGAAATCTAAATAAATCACATCCACTGGTTCTCTTTTATCTAACTTCCTTGTTATCTCCTCAAAGAACTCTATCAGATTTGTCAGACATGACCTCTCCTTGACAAAGCCGTGCTGACTCAGTCCTACTTTATCACTCACTTCCAAGTATTCCACAATCTCATCTTTAATAATGGACTCTAAAATCTTGCCAATGACCGAAGTCAGGCGAACCGGCCTATAATTTCCCAACTGCTGCCTCTCTCCCTTGTTAGACAGCAGTTTTACATCAGCTAATTTCCAGTCCTCTGGTACCCTCCCTGCCTCCAGTGATTCCTGAAAGATCACCACCAATGCCTCCACAATTTCCTCAGCTCTCTCTTTTGGAACTCTGGGATGTAGTCCATCTGGTCCAAGTAATTTATTCACCTTCAGACCTTTCAGTCTCCCTAGAACCTTCTCCTTAGTGATGGATACTACACTGCCCTGTGCCCCCTGACTCTCCTGGAGCTCTGGCAGCCCACTGGTGTCTTCCACATTAAGACTGATGCAAAGTAACTATTCAGTTCCTCTGCCATTGCTTTGTTTCCTATTATCACTTCTCCAGCCTCATTTTCCAGCAGTCCAATGGCTATTTTTGCCTCTCATCTTTTATATACTGAAAAAAACTCTTCCTTTTTTTATATTACCAGCTAGCTTAACTTATCATCTTCTCTCCCTTATTGTTTTCTTACTTGTCCTCTGCTCACTTTTAAATGCTTCTCAATTGTCTGGCTTCCCTCTAATTCTTGCCACTTTGTATGCTTTTTCTTTTACTTTTATGCTGTCCTTGATTTCCCTTGTCAGCCATGGATGCCTCAAGAGTGAGACAGAGTGAGAGAGAGACAGAGAGACAGAGAGAGAGACAGAGAGAGAGAGAGAGAGACAGAGAGAGAGAGAGAGACAGCGGGAGAGAGAGACAGAGAGAGAGAGAGAGAGACAGAGAGAGAGAGAGAGAGACAGAGAGACAGAGAGAGAGAGAGATAGAGAGAGAGAGAGACAGAGACAGAGAGAGAGAGAGACAGACAGACAAACAGAGAGAGACAGAGAAAGAGGCAGAAAGAGAAAGAGAGGGAGACAGAGAGGGAGAGACAGAGAGAGGGAGAGAGAGAGGCAGAGAGAGAGAGAGACAGAAAGAGACAGACAGAGAGGCAGAGAGAGAGAGAGAGAGACAGAGAGAGAGAGACAGAGAGAGACAGAGAGAGAGGGAGACAGAGAGAGAGAGAGAGAGGATGAGACAGGGAGTGGTTCTCAGTCTAACTCACTCCTTTCCCATTGTTGCTCTGACAGATCGACGAGTTCGGAGACGGGGAGTCGGAGCAGCGAGCCGGTGGAACTCCGTCCGTCCAGCCGAGCTCGGGTTTCCCGCCAGAAGCGAGTGTCGCAGCTTTTTGGCCGTGGCCGGTGGTCGAGTGAGCGGAAGCTGGCTGAGTCAGGGGACAGTGAGCGTGGTGGTCCGGGGGTGCTGGGTGAGGAGGAGGGGGGTACAGCCCTGGGAGTGGACGAGCTCTCGGTGCAGCCGGGTGCCCCGGGCATCCTGAAGATCTTCGGCGAGCGCATCTGCGCCGGCGCCAACTACAAGAGCGTGCTGGCCACGGCTCGCTCGAGCGCTGGCGGGCTGGTTAAGGAGGTCCTGGCACGATATGCCATGGCGGAGGAGCCACCCTCGGATTTCCTGCTGTGTGAGGTGCTGGGCAGGACTGATGGGCCAGCGGGCAGTTGGCAGCCTCAGTGTATGAGGGTGGTGGGTGACTCCGAGAGGCCCCTGGTCTTACAGGAGATGTGGAGACCCCGGCAGGGACTCGCACGGCGGTTCGAAATACGGCGTCGCCTGGAGGTGGAACGCAGCGCCCGTGAGGAGAGCGAGGACAACGTGACGGAAGGTGAGGGCGACTGACAGACCCCCTGAATCTCTCAATCCCCCACCCTCTCCCCGTCTCCCTCAATCCTCACCCTCTCCCCGTCTCCCTCAATCCCCCACCCTCTCCCCATCTCCCTCAATCCTCACCCTCTCCCCATCTCCCTCAATCCTCACCCTCTCCCCATCTCCCTCCATCCCCCACCCTCTCCCCGTCTCCCTCAATCCCCCACCCTCTCCCCGTCTCCCTCACTCCCCCGCCCTCTCCCCGTCTCCCTCACTCCCCCGCCCTCTCCCCGTCTCCCTCACTCCCCCGCCCTCTCCCCGTCTCCCTCACTCCCCCACCCTCTCCCCGTCTCCCTCACTCCCCCGCCCTCTCCCCGTCTCCCTCACTCCCCCGCCCTCTCCCCGTCTCCCTCAATCCCCCACCCTCTCCCCGTCCCCCTCAATCCCCACCCTCTCCCCGTCTCTCTCAATCCCCCACCCTCTCCCCATCTCCCTCAATCCTCACCCTCTCCCCGTCTCCCTCGATCCCCCCCCCCTCCCCGTCTCCCTCGATCCCCCCCCCTCCCCGTCTCCCTCGATCCCCCACCCTCTCCCCGTCTCCCTCGATCCCCCACCCTCTCCCCGTCTCCCTCGATCCCCCCCCCCTCCCCGTCTCCCTCGATCCCCCACCCTCTCCCCGTCTCCCTCGATCCCCCACCCTCTCCCCGTCTCCCTCGATCCCCCCCCCTCCCCGTCTCCCTCGATCCCCCACCCTCTCCCCGTCTCCCTCGATCCCCCACCCTCTCCCCGTCTCCCTCGATCCCCCACCCTCTCCCCGTCTCCCTCGATCCCCCCCCCTCCCCGTCTCCCTCCATCCCCCACCCTCTCCCCGTCTCCCTCCATCCCCCACCCTCTCCCCGTCTCCCTCACTCCCCCACCCTCTCCCCGTCTCCCTCGATCCCCCACCCTCTCCCCGTCTCCCTCGATCCCCCACCCTCTCCCCGTCTCCCTCGATCCCCCACCCTCTCCCCATCTCCCTCAATCCCTCATCTATTTTTCTCTCCCTCCTCCTCTCTTTCTTCTCCCTTGGTGTTGCTCTGTCTTCATGTCTCTCTCTCTTTCTGTTTCACTCTTTCTCTCTTCTGGCTCATTCGCTTTCTCTAGATCTCTCTCCGTCTCGCTGTCCATTTGTCTGAAACTTCCATATTCTCCCCATGTCTGCGTGGGTTTCCTCCCACACTCCAAAGCTGAGCAGATTAGGTGGATTGGCCATGCTAAAT
>NW_027650771.1:30000-42500 GCF_965287045.1 Carcharhinus amblyrhynchos
ACGGGGTTAGATACAGAGTAAAGCTCCCTCTACACTGTCCCTCCATCAAATACTCCCAGGACAGGTACAGCACGGGGTTAGATAGGTAATATCTAACTGGGAGAGGTAGTATTGAGGAAGCAGGGTGGCTGCAGAAGGACTGGCACAGGCTTGGAGAGTGGGCAAAGAAGGGGCAGGTAGAATAGAATGTGGAAAAGTGTGAGGTTATGCACTTTGGAAGGAGGAATGGAGGCCTAGACTATTTTATAAATAGGGAAATGTTTAGGGAATCAGAAACACAAAGGGACTTAGGACTCATTGTTCAAGATTCTCTTCAGGTTAACGTGCAGGTTCAGTCGGCAGTTAGGAAGGAAATGCAATGTTAGCATTCATATCGAGAGGGCTAGAATACAAGAGCAGTAATGTACTTCTGAGGCTGTATAAGCTCTGGGTCAGACCCCATTGGGAGTATTGTGAGCAGTTTTGGACCCTGTATCTAAGGAAGGATGCGCCGGCCTTGGAAAGGGTCCAGAAGAGATTCACGAGAATGATCCCTGGAACGAGGAGCTTGTCGTATGAGGAACAGTTGAGGACTCTGGGTCTGTACTCATTGGAGTTTAGAAGGATGAGGGGGGATCTTATTGAAACTTACAGGATACGAGGCCTGGATAGAGTGGACGTGGAGAGGATGTTTCCATAGTTGGAAAAACTAGAAGCAGAGGGCACAACCTCAGGGTGAAGGGACGATCCTTTAAAACAGAGATGAGGAGGAATTTCTTCAGCCAGAGAGTGGGAAATGTGTGGAACTCTTTGCCGCAGAGGAGGCTGTGGAGGCCGGGTCACTGAGTGTCTTTAAGACAGAGCTAGATAGGTTCCTGATTAATAAGGGGATCAGGGGTTATGGGGAAAAGGCAGGAGAATGGGGATGAGAAAAATATCAGCCATGATTGAATGGCGGAGCAGATGGGCCGAATGGCCTACTTCTGCTCCTAGGTCTCATGGTCTTATAATGCAGAGTAATTCTCTCTCTCTCTCTCTCTCCAGGACCTGGTGCTACATGTGATGACGGGGAAGAAACACATCTTTGGGCGAGGGGGTCGACAGCAGGGAGCAGAGGCTGTCGATACTGCCCTCAGTGCCCCCGACATCCTCCCGCGACACTGCTGTGTCCGCAGGTGTGAGCGAGGGGGGCTGCCCCTCACAGCGTACGTCCGGTCTCTGCCAGGGGCCCAGGTGACCCGCAACGGGGGCCTGCTGTCGGGGGAGTCGGAGCTCCTCTCCGGGGATCTGCTAGGCCTCGGCGAGCACTACCTCCTGATGTATAAGGAGCCAGGCCCAGCTGGCCAGCACAGACCCTCCTGGATGCCCCCCACCCCCCTGGAGGCCTCCTCCACACCCGAGGCCTTCTTCTCCTGCCTGTTGTGCGGCCGGGCGCTGCAGGAGGAGGAAGAGGCTTTTGAGGCCTACCTCTCCAGCCGGGAGCTCCTGCTGCGCTTCCGGCCTGAGGAAGGCGAGGAGGAGGCCCTTCTGGAGGAGATTGCCCGGGGAGCCAAGGAGCCTCTGCCAGAGGGCAGCCAGGGGCAGCTGGGGACTCAGGAGGCCGAATTCCAGCTGGCTCCAGCCTACCTGTTTGCCATCTGCCTGCAGTTTGCCGCCAGCAGCCTGGAACCCAGTCACCTGCCCGTCCTCCTCATCAGAATGGCCAATACCGTCAAGAGGGTCACCTGGGTGAGTCGCTATGGGTTGTGGTGGGGGGCGGGGGAGCGCTCGAGGTGGGGGGGGGGTGCTCGAGATGGAGGGGCCCTTTAAGTGGGTGGGGAAGGCGCTCAATGTGGGTGGGGAGGACGCTCAAGTGGGAAGATGGGACTCACCCCACACAGCAACAGGAGGAGGCATATTAGAACATAGAACATTGAACATTACAGCGCAGAACAGGCCCTTCGGCCCACGATGTTGCGCCGACCAATTAAAAAAGCAATGACCCTCTAACCTAAACCAATCCCTTTCCATCCATAAAGCTATCCACGGATCTCTTAAACGCCCCCAAACTAGGCGGATCTACAACTGCAGCAGGCAGGGCATTCCAATCCCTCACCACCCTCTGGGTAAAGAACCTACCTCTGACATCCATCCTATAACTACCCCCCCTTAATTTAAAGCTATGCCCCCTCGTGCTAGCTTTCTCCATCTGAGGAAAAAGGCTATCACTGTCCACCCTATCTAAACCTCTAATCATCTTATATGTTTCAATAAGATCCCCTCTTAGCCGCCTTCTTTCTAACGAAAACAACCCCAAATCCCTCAGTCTCTCCTCATAGGACCTTCCCTCCATACTAGGCAACATCCTGGTAAACCTCCTCTGCACCCTCTCCAATGCCTCCACATCCTTCCTATAATGTGGGGACCAGAACTGCACACAATACTCCAAGTGCGGACGCACCAGAGTTTTGTACAGTTGCAACATGACGCTGCGGCTCCTAAATTCAATCCCCCTACCAATAAACGCCAAGACACCGTATGCCTTCCTAACAACCTTATCTACTTGATTCCCAACTTTCAGGGATCTATGTACACATACACCTAGATTCCTCTGTTCATCCACACTATTCAGAGTCCTACCATTAGCCCTATGCTCTACACATCTGTTATTCCTACCAAAGTGAATTACCTCACGCTTTTCCGCATTAAACTCCATCTGCCACCTCTCGGCCCAGCTCTGCAACATGTCCAAGTCTCTCTGTAAACTATGACACCCCTCTTCACTATCTACCACTCCTCCGACTTTGGTGTCATCAGCAAATTTACTGATCCACCCAACTATACCCTCATCCAGATCATTTATAAAAATTACAAACAGCAGTGGCCCCAAAACAGATCCCTGACGCACATCACTTGTAACCAAACTCCATGACGAATACTTTCCATCAACCACCACCCTCTGTCTCCTATCTGCTAGCCAATTCCTGACCCAATTAACTGAATCACCCCCAATCCCATACATCTGTATTTTCTGCAGAAGCATTCCATGGTGAACCTTATCAACCTTATTCTCTCTGTCTCGCTCACTCTGTCTCTCTCTCACTCTGGCTCTCTCTCTCTCTCTCTGTGTCCCTCTGTCTCTCTCTCACTTTCTGTCTCCCTGTCACTCTATCTCTGGTTCTCTCTCTCTGACTGTCTGTCTTTCTTTCTTCCCCTTTCTCTGTCTCTCTCTCTCTCTCTTTTTCCTTCTCCCTCTCTCTCCGTTTCTCCTTCTCCCTCTTTCCATTCAGTGAAGTCTCCCACCTCTATCCTCATTTCTCCCCTGCCCGCTGACTTGAGATGTTCTATTGCTCTGTCCTTGGTTCTGTCCCTTTCCTCAGTGGGTTTTTACACTCGGGAATCATCCTGAGGATGCGAGGATGATGGCCAGAGAGAGGATGATGTCTGATGTCGCAGAGACCCACCTCCGTTTCACACAGAGATGCTCTGAATGCATTCCTTTGGCCACATTCCCGCATCCGTCCACCCGAACATGACGAGGTGCACAATCGTACCGCGGCCCCTGTTAATATTAAGTTTAACAAGTAACGAGGAAGGGCACCTTCTGATTCCTCACTCCCATCAAAACAGGGAGGCCACACGGCAATTAGACTCTGAGTGACCTGAGAAAGGGAAAGTTAACTTGCAACACACTCCCCTGGTGCCCAAAACACCTCCCTATTTGCAACTAACTTTCTGACTTTGTTCTTCCAGGAAAAGATTAAAGAGATTGGAGACAAGCAACCTGCAAAGTAAGTGACCAAAGGACCACTAATCACTACCCACCAGCAACAACGCCCTGCATTTTTATGTCGCCTTAGACCCAGTGACTACCCCCACCCTAGACCCTTCACAGCAGTGATTATCAAACACATTCTCACCCCAAGACACGTGAGGAGATATTAGGGACAGGTGACCGAAAGCTCATTCAAAGAAAGAGAGAGAGACGTAGAGAAAGAGAAAAAAAAAGTGGAGAGGTTTAGGGAGGGAATTCCAGAGCCTAAAGCATCCACCCCCCCTACAACCCCCCCGAGACAGCTGAAGGTACAGCCATCAATGACAGGATGATGGGATTCTGACCCTCTGACAGTGCAGCACTCCCTCAGCACTGACCCTCTGACAGTGCGGCACTCCCTCAGCACTGAGCCTCTGACAGTGCGGCACTCCCTCAGTACTGACCCTCTGACAGTGCGGCGCTGCCTCAGCACTGACCCTCTGACAGTGCGGCGCTCCCTCAGCACTGACCCTCTGACAGTGCGGCGCTCCCTCAGTACTGACCCTCTGACAGTGCGGCGCTCCCTCAGTACTGACCCTCTGACAGTGCGGCACTCCCTCAGTACTGACCCTCTGACAGTGCGGCACTCCCTCAGTACTGACCCTCTGACAGTGCGGCACTCTCTCAGCACTGACCCTCTGACAGTGCGGCACTCTCTCAGCACTGACCCTCTGACAGTGCAGCACTCCCTCCGTACTGACCCTCTGACAGTGCAGCACTCCCTCAGCACTGACCCTCTGACAGTGCGGCGCTCCCTCAGCACTGACCCTCTGACATTGCGGCACTCCCTCAGCACTGACCCTCTGACAGTGCGGCGCTCCCTCAGCACTGACCCTCTGACAGTGCGGCATTCCCTCAGCACTGACCCTCTGACAGTGCGGCACTCCCTCAGCACTGACCCTCTGACAGTGCGGCACTCCCTCAGCACTGACCCTCTGACAGTGCGGCACTCCCTCCGTACTGACCCTCTGACAGTGCAGCACTCCCTCAGTACTGACCCTCTGACAGTGCGGCGCTGCCTCAGCACTGACCCTCTGACAGTGCGGCGCTCCCTCAGCACTGACCCTCTGACAGTGCGGCGCTCCCTCAGTACTGACCCTCTGACAGTGCGGCGCTCCCTCAGTACTGACCCTCTGACAGTGCGGCACTCCCTCAGCACTGACCCTCTGACAGTGCGGCACTCCCTCAGTACTGACCCTCTGACAGTGTTACAGACTGTAATATTTAACTCTGATGGTTTTGGAAGTTGTGAATCGAGCTGATGAAACTAATTGCTCTGGTTTTCTGTTCCACTACCCCACCCCACCACTCTCTCCCCAGCCAATCACAGGAGGGTGAACAGCCGCCCGCTGGAACTCTGGAGGATGTGATCTCTGACCTGCGACCTCTCGTGTACTGGATGTCCAATGCCATTGAGTTGCTGAACTTTGCTCAGAGGAAAGTGACTGAGCTGGAGAAGGATTGGGAGAGTGCACAGACCGAGGGTATGTGGCAGGGGGCAAGGGGACTGTGGGGGCTGAGGGGCAGCAGGGGGCAAAGGAGGGTCAGAGGGTGACTTCTGTCAACAAACCACCTGGTTTGGTACTTATCCCTCTGTCTCTGTCTATCTGTCTCTCTCTCTCTCTCCCTGTGTCTCTGTCTTTCTCTCTCTCTTCCTCTATCTCAGTACCCCTCCATCTCTCTGTCTGCCCCTGTCTCCTCCTCCTGTCTCCCTCTCTCTCTGTCTCCCTCTCTCTCTCCGTCCCTCTCTCTCTCTCTCTGCTTGCTGTGTTGTACTGATTCCATGGTGCTCTCTCTCTCTGGGTGATATCTCTCTCTCTCTCAATGCTATGTCCCACAGCTTTCTCCCAGGACGCAGTGCTGTGTACAGATTTTGAAGCCTGTGAGGAAGCAATGGCTATCCTGGACGAGGTTATCATGTACACCTTCCAGCAATGTGTGTACTACCTGACAAAGGTCAGTGCATGTGTACCACTGTGTGTGCACATCAACACCAGTGTGTACACCATGTATCCCATCAGATTGGAAACAAAACCTCATCAATATGTATATAACCTCAACAAACTGTATATAACCTCATCAACATGCATATAACCTCATCATGTATATAACCTCATCAATATGTATATAACCTCATCAATATGTATATAACATCATCAATATGTATATAATCTCATTATGTATATAACCACATCATGTATATAACTAATATGCATATGAATATCAATGTGTATATAACCAAACCTCATCAATATGCAAATACCTTCATCAACATGTATATGACCTCATCAATATGTTAATGAGTTCATCAATACGTGTACAGATTGATTTGTAAATACTTTATTAATATGGAAATAAACTGAGCGATATGTAAATAACCTAATCAATATGTATACAACTTCATCAATATGTAAATCATTTCATCAATCTGTATATAACATCATCAATTTGTATATAACCTCATTAAAGCATAAATAACTTTATCAGTATGCATACAACCTTATCAATGTGTAAATAAACTCATCAATATGTTTTACACTGCATGGGGGGGTTGGGAAGGGGAGAGGGGAAGAGGAGAGGGGGAATGGGGAGGAGGGGATGGGAGAAGCAGGATAGGGAAGGGAGAGGTGGGATGGGGAGGGGGATGGTGGGGGAAGAAGAAGGGGGAGCGAGGATGGTGTGGGAGGAGGATGGTGGGGTAGGTGGGTGGGGGTAGGATGGATGAGGGAGGAGGGGGAGGGTGATGGAGGATGATGAGGATGGGGGAGGGTGAGGGAAGATGGGGGAGGGTGAGGGAAGATGGGGAGGGGGGGAGGGAGGTGGGGGAGGATGGAGGAGGATGAGGAGGGTAGGGTGAGAGGAGGTGCGAGGGAGGAAGGGGAGGGAGGATGGTGGGGGGTGGATGGGGAGGGAGGGAGGATGGTAGGGAGGAGGTTGGGAGTAGGGTGGGGGAGGCAGGGGTGAGGAAGGAGGATGGGGCAGGAGCAGGGTGAGGGAAGGAGGAGGATGGGTGAGGGAAGGAGGAGGATGGGTGAGGGAAGGAGGAGGATGGGTGAGGGAAAGAGGAGGATGGGTGAGGGAAAGAGGAGGATGGGTGAGGGAAAGAGGAGGATGGTGAAGGGAGGAGGATGGGGAAGGGAGGAGGATGGGGAAGGGAGGAGGGTTGGGGAAGGGAGGAGGGTTGGGGAAGGGAGGAGGATGGGGAAGGGAGGAGGATTGGGGAAGTTGGAGGATGGGGAAGGGAGGAGGGTGAGGGAAGGGAGGAGGGTTGGGGAAGTAGGAGGATGGGAAAGGCAGGAGGGTGAGGGAAGGAGGAGGATGGGGCGGGAGGAGGATGGGGAAAGGAGGAGGGTAGGGGAGGGTTCCAGCTCCGTGCGGGGTTCAGTCGAGGAGGGGACGTGGGATTACAGGATAACATGTCTGGCTTTCTGCTCAATTCCCCCCTCCTCCCGCGCCATTACAGACGCTGTACTCGGTCCTTCCCGGCCTCCTGGAGACAAACCCCTTCGCCACCAGCGCCAACCCAGCCGAGGTACAGGATCTGAGCGGGATGCCTGAGGGGGTCAGAGACATCCTGAGGATCTACCAGGGGTCAGAGACATCCTGAGGATCTACCAGGCCACCTTTGAGCTGAGCCAGGACTACCTGCTGCACCCCGACCTGCTCTCCCAGATGTTTGGATACCTCTTCTTCTTCTCCAATGCTTCTGTCTTCAATGCCCTGATGGAACGGGGTAAGGAATCACCCTCACTCCTCACCGCCCACTCCATCACTCACCCACTCACCCCCACTCCATCACTCACTCACCCCCACCACTCACTCCCCACTCCATTACTCATTCACTCCCCGCTCCATCGCTCACTCACTGCCCACTCCGTCACTCACCCTTCACCACCCACTCCATTACTCACTCACTCACTCCCCACTCCATCACTCACTCACTCTCCACTCACTCACTGCCCACTCCATTACTCACTCATTGCCCAGTCCATCACTCCATCACTCACTCACTCACCACTCTGTCACTCACTCACTCACCACTTTATCAATTATGCACTCCACACTCCATCATTCACTCACTCCTCACTCCATCACTCACTCACAGGGAATTCCACCCTGTGTGTGTGTCTCTCTCTCTGTTTGTCTCTCTCCCGGTCTCGCTCTCTCCCTATCTCTCTCTCTCTCTCTCCCTGTCTCACTTTCTCTCCCTGTCTCCCCCTCTCTCTCTCCCTGTCTCCCTTTCACTCCATCTCTCACACCCTGTCTCTCTCTCTCTCCCTCCCTCCTGTCTCTCTCTCCCTCCCTCTCCCTCCTGTCTCTCTCTCCCTCCCTCTCCCTCCTGTCTCTCTCTCCCTCCCTCTCCCTCCTGTCTCTCTCTCCCTCCCTCTCCCTTCTGTCTCTCTCTCCCTCCCTCTCCCTCCTGTCTCTCTCTCCCTCCTGTCTCTCTTTCCCTCCCTCTCCCTCCTGTCTCTCTCTCCCTCCCTCTCCCTCCTGTCTCTCTCTCCCTCCCTCTCCCTCCTGTCTCTCTCTCCCTCCCTCTCCCTCCTGTCTCTCTCTCCCTATCTCTCTCTCTCTCCCTGTCTCTCTTTCACTCCATCTCTCACACCCTGTCTCTCTCTCTCTCTCCCTCTACCTCTGTCTCTTTGTCTCTCTCCCTGTCTCGCTCTCTCTCTCTCTCCCTCCCTATCTCTCTTTCTCCCTGTCTCCCTCTCACTGTCTCTTCCTGCCTCTCTTTCTCTCTCCTTCTCTCTCTCTACATCGGGGCGTCTCACGCTGTCAAGGATTGCTACACGAAAACGAATCTATGGTTTTGGAACTCTCTTATCTGCAGGAAATGTCTTTTCTCCGGTATCCTGATTGTTCCGGAAATTTCAGTGATGGGAAATGAGGCAAAGTATGTGAGAGAGAGTGTGTATGTGTGTGTGTGTGTGTGTGCGTGTGCGCGCGAGAGAGAGAGTGTGTGCGTGTATGTGTGTGCGCGCGAGAGAGAGAGTGTGTGTATGTGTGTGCGCGTGAGAGAGAGAGAGAGTGTGTGTGTATGTGTGTGCGCGCGAGAGAGAGAGAGAGTGTGTGTGTATGTGTGTGCGCGCGAGAGAGAGTGTGTGTGTGTGTATGTGTGTGCGCGCGAGAGAGAGTGAGAGTGTGTGTGTGTATGTGTGTGCGCGTGAGAGAGAGAGAGTGTGTGTGTGTATATGTGTGCGCGCGAGAGAGAGAGTGTGTGTGTGTATGTGTGTGCGCGCGAGAGAGAGAGAGAGAGTGTGTGTGTGTATGTGTGTGCGCGCGCGAGAGAGAGAGAGTGTGTGTGTGTATGTGTGTGCGCGCGAGAGAGAGAGAGTGTGTGTGTATGTGTGTGCGCGCGAGAGAGAGAGTGAGTGTGTGTGTATGTGTGTGCGCGCGAGAGAGAGAGTGAGTGTGTGTGTATGTGTGTGCGCGCGAGAGAGAGAGAGAGTGTGTGTGTGTATGTGTGTGCGCGCGAGAGAGAGAGAGAGTGTGTGTGTGTATGTGTGTGCGCGCGAGAGAGAGAGAGAGTGTGTGTGTGTATGTGTGTGCGCGCGAGAGAGAGTGTGTGTGCGTGTGCGCGCGAGAGAGAGAGAGAGTGTGCGCGCGGCGGGCGCGAGAGAGAGAGTGTGTGTGTGCGCGTGCGAGAGAGAGTGTGTGCGCGCGCGAGAGAGAGAGAGTGTGTGCGCGCGCGAGAGAGTGTGCGCGCGTGAGAGAGTGTGTGTGTGTGTGTGCGTGCGTGAGAGAGAGAGTGTGTGTGTATGCGCGCGCGAGAGAGAGTGTGTGTGTATGTGCGCGCGCGAGAGAGAGAGTGTGTGTGTGCGCGCGAGTGTGTGTGTGTGTGTGCACACGAGAGAGCGAGTGTGTGCGTGTGCGCGCGAGAGAGAGAGTGTGTGCGTGTATGTGTGTGCGCGCGAGAGAGAGAGTGTGTGTATGTGTGTGCGCGTGAGAGAGAGAGAGAGTGTGTGTGTATGTGTGTGCGCGCGAGAGAGAGAGAGAGTGTGTGTGTATGTGTGTGCGCGCGAGAGAGAGTGTGTGTGTGTGTATGTGTGTGCGCGCGAGAGAGAGTGAGAGTGTGTGTGTGTATGTGTGTGCGCGCGAGAGAGAGAGAGTGTGTGTGTGTATGTGTGTGCGCGCGAGAGAGAGAGAGTGTGTGTGTGTATGTGTGTGCGCGCGAGAGAGAGAGAGAGTGTGTGTGTGTATGTGTGTGCGCACGAGAGAGAGAGAGTGTGTGTGTATGTGTGCGCGCGAGAGAGAGAGTGAGTGTGTGTGTATGTGTGTGCGCGCGAGAGAGAGAGTGTGTGTGTGTATGTGTGTGCGCGCGAGAGAGAGAGAGAGTGTGTGTGTGTATGTGTGTGCGCGCGAGAGAGAGAGAGAGTGTGTGTGTGTATGTGTGTGCGCGCGAGAGAGAGAGAGAGTGTGTGTGTGTATGTGTGTGCGCGCGAGAGAGAGTGTGTGTGCATGTGTGTGCGCGCGAGAGAGAGTGTGTGTGCGTGTGCGCGCGCGAGAGAGAGTGTGCGCGCGGCGCGCGCGAGAGAGAGTGTGTGTGTGCGCGTGCGAGAGAGAGTGTGTGCACGCGCGAGAGAGAGAGTGTGTGCGCGCGCGAGAGAGTGTGCGCGCGTGAGAGAGTGTGTGTGTGTGTGTGCGTGCGTGAGAGAGAGAGTGTGTGTGTATGCGCGCGCGAGAGAGAGTGTGTGTGTATGTGCGCGCGCGAGAGAGAGAGTGTGTGTGTGCGCGCGAGTGTGTGTGTGTGTGTGTGCACACGAGAGAGCGAGTGTGTGTGTGTGTGCGCGAGAGAGAGTGTGTGTGTGTGTGCGTGCGCGAGAGAGTGTGCGTGCGCGAGAGAGAGAGTGTGCGCGCGCGAGGGAGAGAGTGTGCGCGCGCGAGGGAGAGAGTGTGCGCGCGCGAGGGAGAGAGTGTGCGCGCGCGAGGGAGAGAGTGTGCGCGCGCGAGGGAGAGAGTGTGCGCGCGCGAGGGAGAGAGTGTGCGCGCGCGAGGGAGAGAGTGTGCGCGCGCGAGGGAGAGAGTGTGCGCGCGCGAGGGAGAGAGTGTGCGCGCGCGAGGGAGAGAGTGTGCGCGCGCGAGGGAGAGAGTGTGCGCGCGCGAGGGAGAGAGTGTGCGCGCGCGAGGGAGAGAGTGTGCGCGCGCGAGGGAGAGAGTGTGCGCGCGCGAGGGAGAGAGTGTGCGCGCGCGAGGGAGAGAGTGTGCGCGCGCGAGGGAGAGAGTGTGCGCGCGCGAGGGAGAGAGTGTGCGCGCGCGAGGGAGAGAGTGTGCGCGCGCGAGGGAGAGAGTGTGCGCGCGCGAGGGAGAGAGTGTGCGCGCGCGAGGGAGAGAGTGTGCGCGCGCGAGGGAGAGAGTGTGCGCGCGCGAGGGAGAGAGTTTGCGCGCGCGAGGGAGAGAGTGTGCGCGCGCGAGGGAGAGAGTGTGCGCGCGCGAGGGAGAGAGTGTGCGCGCGCGAGGGAGAGAGTGTGCGCGCGCGAGGGAGAGAGTGTGCGCGCGCGAGGGAGAGAGTGTGCGCGCGCGAGGGAGAGAGTGTGCGCGCGCGAGGGAGAGAGTGTGCGCGCGCGAGGGAGAGAGTGTGCGCGCGCGAGGGAGAGAGTGTGCGCGCGCGAGGGAGAGAGTGTGCGCGCGCGAGGGAGAGAGTGTGCGCGCGCGAGGGAGAGAGTGTGCGCGCGCGAGGGAGAGAGTGTGCGCGCGCGAGGGAGAGAGTGTGCGCGCGCGAGGGAGAGAGTGTGCGCGCGCGAGGGAGAGAGTGTGCGCGCGCGAGGGAGAGAGTGTATGCGCGCGAGGGAGAGAGTGCGCGAGGGAGAGTGCGCGAGGGAGAGTGTGCGCGAGGGAGAGAGTGCGCGAGGGAGAGAGTGCGAGGGAGAGAGTGCGTGACAGAGTGTGAGAGAGAGTGTGTGTGTGAGACAGTGTATGAGAGTGTGTGTGTGAGAGAGTGTGTGTGTGTGAGAGACAGTATGAGAGTGTGAGTGTGTGTAAGTGTGTGAGAGAACACGTGTGAGTATGTGTGACAGTGTGTGTTCGAGAGTGTGTGTGAGAGAATGTGTGTGTGTGAGAGAGAGTGCGTGCGTGAGAGAGTGCCTGTGTGAGAGAGTGTGTGTCTGTGAGAGAGACAGTGTGTGAGAGAGAGAGAGTGTGTGAGAGAGAGAGCGTGTGTGAGAGAGAGAGCGTGTGTGAGAGAGAGCGTGTGTGAGAGAGAGCGTGTGTGAGAGAGAGTGTGTGAGACAGAGAGTGTGTGAGAGAGAGTGTGAGAGAGAGAGTGTGTGAGAGTGTGTGTGAATAAGAGAGAGTGTGTGAGACAGAGAGTGTGTGAGAGAGAGTGTGAGAGAGAGAGAGTGTGAGAGAGAGAGTGTGTGAGAGAGAGTGTGTGAGAGAGAGTGTGTGTGAAAGAGAGAGAGCGTGTGAGAGAGTGTATGAGAGAGTGTGTGAGAGAGAGCGTGTGAGAGAGAGCATGTGAGAGAGCGTGTGAGAGAGAGCGTGTGAGAGAGAGCATGTGAGAGAGCGTGTGAGAGAGAGTGTGTGAGAGAGAGAGTGTGTGAGAGTGTGAGAGAGTGTGAGAGAGAGTGTGTGTGAGAGAGAGTGTGTGTGAGAGTGTGAGAGAGTGTGAGAGAGAGTGTGTGTGAGAGAGAGTGTGTGTGAGAGAGAGTGTGTGTGAGAGAGAGCGTGTGAGAGAGAGCGTGTGAGAGAGAGCGTGTGAGAGAGAGCGTGTGAGAGAGAGGGAGCGTGT
>NW_027650772.1:0-44553 GCF_965287045.1 Carcharhinus amblyrhynchos
GACAGATTTGGTCACATGATGCTTGGCCACTGTAGGTCACGTGGTTTAAAGGGAAATTTCACCAACGAGAATAGGGGATGTTACTGTCCGACAGGAACAGGGTTCGGGGTCAGGATTGGGGGTGAGGCGTTAGTGTCAGGAATACCACGTGAGGGGCTTGAGCTGGGCATCGCTGGGGCAAGGGGGACAAAGGGAGAGGGTGAGGAGAGGGTAGGGAGGGCGAGGACAGCAAGGTCGGGGAGGGGAGGGCGAGGGGGAGAGCAAGATCGGGAAGGGGAGGGCGAGGAAGGGAAAGGGAGGGGAAATGGAAGGGCAAGGGAGGGCAAGAGAAGGGCAAGGGAGGGCAAGAGAGGGTGAGGGGAGGGCAAGAGAGGGTGAGGGGAGGGCAGGGGAGGGCGAGGGAGGGTGAGGGGAGAATGAGGGAAGGGAAATGAAGGGGCAAGGTGAAGGTGAGGGGAGGTGAAAAGGAACGGCAAGGGGAGGGTTAGGGGAGGGGGGCGAGGGCAGAGTGAGGGAGAGGGAGGGCGAGGGCAGAGTGAGGGAGAGGGAGGGCGAGGGCAGAGGGAGGGGAGAATGGAGGAGGGTGACTGGATTTGGCTGAATCATTTTTGCAGTTGGACCTCTCCCCGGAAGTTGAAAATTTTGCCGCCAGCGCGAACACCTTCACCCTCCTGTCACCAACTCCCGAATTTTAAATTGTTCGTTAAAATTTCAGTTTCTCCTCTTTGAGTTGTACATGGAGAAGGTGTGCAATATGGCGAGTGTTGCTATGGCGAGTTGCTAGGTGTTGCTATGTGACGTTGGTCTCAGACGGGTAAGGGCAGTCCCATGTTCTTTCCCTTTAGCACTGAGAACAAAACGAGACAGGTTTGGTTAGAAACAGAGAGGCCAAGGCCCAAATCCAGAACTCTCCACAACTCCCCTCCCCGCAACGGTTGGGACAACGGCTGCCAGCCCCCCCCCCCCCCCCCCCAACTACCGCACCACCCCCGTCCCCGGTGGGGGGTATTTTCTGGGTCGGCTCTAATAGGGGTCGACTTCATGGTTCCAATCATAAGGGCAGTGTCTAGGCGCCCACCCAGAGGGGGGGGCAGTGTCTAGGCGCCCACTCGGGGGGGGGGGGGGGCAGTGTCTAGGCGTCCACCCGGAGGGGGGGGCAGTGTCTAGGCGCCCACTCGGGGGTGGGGGGGGTGGGGGGGCAGTGTCTAGGCGCCCACCTGCAGGGGGGGCAGTGTCTAGGCGCCCACCCGGAGGGGGGGGCAGTCTCTAGGCGCCCACTTCGGGGGGGGGGGGGGGGTGGGGGGGCAGTCTCTAGGCGCCCACTCGGGGGGGGGGGCAGTCTCTAGGCGCCCACCCAGAGGGGGGGCAGTCTCTAGGCGCCCACTCGAGGGGGGGCAGTCTCTAGGTGCCCACTCGGGGGGGGGGGGCAGTCTCTAGGCGCCCACTCGGGGGGGGGGCAGTCTCTAGGTGCCCAGTTGGAGGGGGGGGGGCAGTCTCTAGGTGCCCAGTCGGAGTGGGGGGGCAGTCTCTAGGTGCCCAGTCAGAGGGGGGGGGGCAGTCTCTAGGTGCCCAGTCGGGGGGGGGGGGCAGTCTCTAGGTGCCCAGTCGGAGGGGGGGGGGCAGTCTCTAGGTGCCCAGTCGGAGGGGGGGGGCAGTCTCTAGGTGCCCAGTCGGAGTGGGGGGGGCAGTCTCTAGGTGCCCAGTTGGGGGGGGGGGGGGGGGGGGGGGCAGTCTCTAGGTGCCCAGTCGGAGTGGGGGGGTGGCAGTCTCTAGGTGCCCAGTCGGGGGGGGGGGGCAGTCTCAGATGAGAGGGGAGGCGGGAATGAGTTTTTGGGTTCTTACCTTTCGTACGTAAGAGGTAGAAGAAATCGCAGTAAAAGATGGTCTGTACCACGCCAGCGACCACCGCAATCTGATCAAAGAACCCTTCGGTGTGGTAACGCCAAATCCAGTTGGCCAGGTAAAGGGCACGGTAGAGGCCCAGGAAGAACAGGTAATGGCTGGTGATGGTCTCGGCCTCTCCGGTTTTTGTGATCATGAAGAGTTGCGGCAAGATAGCCACCGACTCCAGGTAAATGGAGAAAGTCCAGAGAATCTGAAACATAAACAGGGAGAATGTTCCGGAAACGCCCAGAGTGCAACCACCACCCCCTCCCCCCACTCCCCACATCCCCTCCACTCCCCCCAAGCCCCCCCACCTCCCATCACCCATCCCCCCCCCACCTGCCCCACCCTTTACCTTCTCCCCCACTCCCTCCCCCCCCCACTCACCACATCCCCCTCCACTCCCCCCAAGCCCACCCACTCCCACCACCCCCTTCCCCACCCCCTCCCTCAACCCCATCCCCCCACGCTTCCCCCTGCCCCACCCCTTACCCTCTCCCCCCCTCTCCACCCGCCCCACCCCCTCCCCCTGCCCCACCCTTTACCCCCTCCCCCCCTCCTCCTGCCCCCTCCCCTTTTCCCCCACCACCGCCCACTCCCCGGGAATGTCTAATAAATGTCCCTCTGAAAGCAGTCACAGAGGCAGCCGGAGAGAGGTCAGCACGGAGGCAAAGATAGTTGGGGGGTGGGGGAGGGAAGGTGGGGGTGACCAAGATATTCAGGCGATCAATTTCAGAGTGGGGGAGGGGCAGCAGAATGGGGGTGGGGGAGAGGAGGGGTCAGGAAAAGTGGGTGGATGTTGGGTGGGGGGTGCTGGTGAAGAGCCACCATAATGGACTACCCGCAAATTCCCTAGTGTGTCACTGACTTCCACTGATACATGGGGTACACAGAGAGGCAACAGTCAACACATCCTGCCACTCACATCCCACCCCCCCAACCCCGCTCTCCTCACTACCTCTGCAATGTGCTGTGGACACCAGAACAACAAAATCCATTCAAGGAGGAGATGGATAGATTCTTAATCAGTGACGTGGTGTAGGGTTATGGGGAACGGGGAGAGTTCAGGCCGAGATGAGATCAGCCACGATTGTATTGAATGGTGCAGCAGGCTCGAGGGGCTGAATGGCCTCCTCCTTATGATCCCAGAGTTCTTGACTCCATTATTTCATTACTCGTCTCATTTCTACACGTAACACCCATGGAACAGGACCAAGGGTGAGAGATGGCAATAATCTCTCCCTCAATGTCAGCAGAACAAAGGAGATTGTCATCGACTTCAGGAAGCGTAATGGAGAACATGCCCTTGTCTACATCAATGGGGATGAAGTAGAAATGGTCCACAGCTTCAGGTTTCTAGGTGTCCAGATCACCAACAGTCTGTCCTGGTCCCCCCATACCAACACTATAGTTAAGAAATCCCACCAACGCCTCTACTTTCTCAGAAGACTAAGGAAATCTGGCATGTCAGCTACGACTCTCACCAACTTTTACAGATGCATCATAGAAAGCATTCTTTCTGGTTGTATCACAGCTTGGTATGGGCTCCTGCTCTGCCCAAAACTGCAAGGAACTACAAAAGGTCGTGTGTGTAGCCCCAATCCATCACGCAAACCAGCCTCCCATCCACTGACTCTGCCTGCACTTCCCACTGCCTCAGAAAAGCAGCCAGCATAATCAAGGATCCCACACAGCCCGGATGTTCTCTCTTCCACTTTCTTCCATCGGGAAAAGATACAAAGATCTGAGGTCACGTACCAACCGAGTCAAAAACAGTTTTCTTCCCTGCTGCTGTCAGACTTTTTGAATGGACCCACCTCGCATTAAGTTGATCTTTCTCTACACCGTAGCTCTGACTGTAACACTACATTCTACACCCTCGCCTTTCCCTCTCTCTGAACGGTATGCTCTGTCTGTATAGTGTGCCAGAAACAATGCTTTTCACTGTATACTAATACATGTGATAATAATAAATCAAATCAAATCAAAATCAAAGTGTCTGAGGAACTGGACCCCCAGGGGGGAGAGGGAGGAGGCAGGGTGGTGTAGTCGAGTGTTTGAGGAACTGGGCCCCGGGAGAGGGTGGAGAGGGAGGTGGAGTTGGGGGTGGGAAGGGGGACTATGGGGGAGAGGGGCAGTGTGAGTTGTGTTGGGGGGGGGGGTCGAGTGTCCAAGGAACTGGACCCCCGGGGCGTGGGGAGGAGGCAGGCGGTGGTAGTAGAGTGTCTGAGGAACTGGACCCCGGGAGGGGTGGGGGGTGGGGGATGGCGGTGTGGGAGTTGAGTGTCTAAGGAACTGGGCCACTGTTGACATTCGGAAGGGTAAACTGCAGGAAAATGGTGAGTTTACTCGGACTCTAGAACCCGGAGACAAATCCTGGTCCATAAAATCCAGCTCCCAGTCAGCTGCATACGTCAGATCCCAGAATCAACGTTACGCCCAATGTAAACATGTCCCTGTCGGACTCCAGCAGGGAAACAGCTCCCCCGGACTCACCTCTAATGGAGAATAGTCATGATTGACAAGGAAGGAGGACCGGCAACTGGGGACCAAGATGAACTCCACGCGGAATGTGTCGTTCTCTCGGTCAAAGGTTGAGCTGTATTTCACATAGATCAGGTAAATGGTCATGTAGGAGCAGAGCAGGAAAATAACCTGAAAAAATCAAAAGTGTTTAAAATTCAATAAATAAAAAGGCAGCAAGGTTACACAGAATGGATTATTAAAATCTTTAACAAAAGGTCACAGATTCAACCAAGGGTCTGTTTAGAAAAGGTTTGCGTTCTCCTTTTCAAACACTTGCAATTTTAGTTTACATTTCTGTTTTAAGACAAAGTAACAGCATCACATTCGCACAGCTGCCTCA
Organism: Carcharhinus amblyrhynchos; assembly: GCF_965287045.1. Taxonomy (NCBI): domain Eukaryota; kingdom Metazoa; phylum Chordata; class Chondrichthyes; order Carcharhiniformes; family Carcharhinidae; genus Carcharhinus; species Carcharhinus amblyrhynchos. The sequence continues at coordinate 4,751 of NW_027650772.1, forward strand.
CAGCACCAGGGACCCGGGTTCGATTCCCGGTTTGGGTCACTGTCTATACAGATTTTGCACCTTTTCCCCATGGGTGGGTGCAGGGAGGGTCTTTTAAGCACTGACAGGATTGGGGATTTCTGTGTGGGTTTCCTCCGGGTTCTCCAGTTTCCTCCCACAGTCCGAAAGACATGCTGGTTAGGGTGCACTGGCCGTGCTAAATTCTCCCTCAGTATTACCTGAACAGGCGCCGGAGTGCAGCAGACTAGGGGATTTTCACAGTTACTTCATTGCGGTGTTAATGTAAGCCCACTTGTGACTGACAAATAAACTTAAAAAAAAAGATTTAAACAAAAGCAAACAGCTGATTGGGGGACAAGGTTCAGGTTTATCATGGACTTGGAGCATCTCTGGCTGGGTTTTGACACAGGGTGGGGGCTGTGGCATGGTGGTATTGTCACTGAACCAGGAATATAGAGAGCCTGCCTAGTGGATTCCTGATTCAAGTTCAAATCCCACATGTGGCTAATAGTGAAATTTAAATTCAATAAAAATCTGAAATTAGAAGTCTACAATAAAGGCCATGAAACCACTGTTGTAGAATTATAAATCTGAATGACATCATTTCTTAGTCAAGTGTGCCCAGCATCAAAAACGATTTTTTTTATTCATTCATGGAATGTGGGTGTCATTGGCTGGGCCAACATTTATTGCCCATCCCTAGTTGCCTGAGGACATTTGAGAGTCAACCACATTGGTGTAGTCACACGTAGGCGAGACCGGATAAGGATGGCAGTTTTCCTTCCCTAAAGGACATTAGTGATCCAGATAGGTTTTTCCGACAATCGACAATGGTCTTCAGCAGATTCTTAATACCAGATTTTAAAAAATTGAACTCAAATTCCACCATCTGCCATGGCAGGGATTCGAACCCAGGTCCCCAGAACATGAGCTGAGATTTCTGGATTAATAGTCTGCTGCTAATACCACTAGACCATCGCCTCCACCTTGTTCCATTGGAGATAAAGACCATTTGGCCGATCGTATGTGCGCTGGCTCTCTTCATGAACTCTGTAATTGATCCCACTCCCTGCTCTCTGGAATATCTAATCTCCTGTCGAACACAATGCCTTCACCAGCCTTTCAGAGAGCGCATTCCAGATTGGGACAGCTCATTCGCTTTGGGAAAAAGATAATTCTCAATGACCTTCTATCCACATGCTGTGGTTACTGACCCTCCCTGTCACTGGAAACCAGTTCTCCTCATTAACTACTTGTAGAATTTAATTCCTCTTATTGAACCACCCTCCAATGTCTCTGTCTCATTCCCAGCCTCCCTCCTTCAGTCACCCCACCTTGACTGAAGTCCTTCATCCCTGGGCACGCTCGGGTAAGCCCATCCCAGGCCTTCCTGAAGTGTGAGGCCCAGAATCGACTTCTCCGACCTCGTCTGGGATTCTCCAGTCCCGCTGCAGCGAAGACGTGGCTTGGGTGCCAAATTCCCGCTGGCAGTGATGGTGGGATGCGAATGTCCGGAGAATTCCAGCCAGTGTTCCCAGCTGAGGCTTACCCCAGTGGTTGTTGAGAACTTCCTTGTTTCTGGACTCTACCCTTCCGTCAATAAAGCCAAAGATTCCGTCGGAAACTTTTCTGTTGAAACTGTCCACTCAACTTTGACCAGTCACCTTCAATGATTTGTGTTTAACACACCCCCTGCCCCGACCTCCTTAAAACTGTTACCACTATTGCCTCTCCTTATGCATCTCTTCAAACTCCTCCACAAAATCTGCCAGGTGTCTGCCCAATTCCACCATCCTCCTCACTATCTGCCACATCGCTTTGCCAACCACTTTACTGTTGACAAAATTATTGTCTCAGAGTTTCCCTCACCTCTGACGTTAGACTGATGGGCCTGCAGTAGCTTCACTTAATCTTCAATACCCCCCCTCCCCGTTTGAACAAAGATGTAACATCTGAAATCCAGCATCCACACTTACTTCCTTCTGCACCCTCAAGATAGTTCTTTTTAATGGGTGGCACAGTGGTTAGCAATGCTGCCTCACAGCGCCAGGGACCTGGGTTCAATTCCAGCCTCGGGTGTCTGTCTATGTGGAGTCTGCATGTTCTCCCATGTCTGCCTGGGTTTCCTCCGAGCGCTCCAAAGACATGCAGGTTAGGTGGATTGGCCATGCTAAATTGCCCCTTAATGTCCAAAGATGTGCAGGTTAGATGGATAGGCCATGCTAAATTGCCCCTTAATGTCCAAAGACATGCAGGTTAGGTGGATAGGCCATGCTAAATTGCCCCCTTAGTGTCTAGAGATATGTAGTTATGTAGATTGGCCATGATAAATGTGTGTGGTTACAAGGATAGGGTGGAGAAGGTGGCCTGACTAAGATAATCTGTAAAAGTTGGTGCAGTCGCAAGGGGCTAAATGCACTGTAGGGATTCTATGTATCTCATTCAAACCTGGTGGTTTATTCTGTGTGTGTGTGTGTGTGTGTGTGTGAGAGAGAGAGAGTGCGTGTGTGTGCGTGTGCAGATTCAACAGGAGATGGACAGGAATGAAATCTTAATCAGTGGATAACACTCTTTATGGCCTCAGTATTATTTCCATGATGCACTGCCCTATAATCAATGGCTCTACAAGTGAATCACGATCTCTCTGGGCTTTCTGAAGGTTTTATCTCCTCACACGGGGAGACTGATTCGTTCTTTCACACCCAACACTCAGCAATCGAATCCTCCTACTGTTCCAGCCAGTCAGAATCTTACCTTCATGATGGTGTTGTAGACGGAGATAAAGGAGGTGAACAGATCCAGGTATCGTGTTGTGAAGACTAACACAAACAGAAGCTGGCTCTTCCCCGAGATACCTGACAGACAGAACAAGGAACTGTCAGAGCAAGCCCATCCCCCACTCTGCCCACCCCCACCTCAACATCCCTCCCCTTCATTCCCCCTTTCCCCATCCCTCTCTCTGCAACCCCACTCTTCCATCCCCATCACCCTTCCATTTTCCCCTTCATCCTATCCATCTCTCTCACTCATCCCCTTCCACTCTCTCCCCATCCCTGTTTGTCTATCTCTATTCCTCTCTCCTATCCATCACATCCTCTCTCTCAGCTTGGTTCCTCTCTCCCCATCTCCTCCTCACTCCCTCTCTCTCTCTCCCACATCTTCCCCTCTCCCTCCCCTTCTCTCTTCCTCCATCCCCACGCACCTCGCTTACTCTACTTCCCTATCCCTTCCCTCTACCTTTACCCAACATTCTCTCTCTTTCCCTCACTTCAATCCCTACGCCCCCATCCTTCTTTCTTTCTTGCTGTCTCCTTATTCCTCCCTCTCTTTCTATCCCTCCTCTCTATTTCCCCCTCTCTCCTTATCCCTCTCTATTTCTCCCTCCTCTTATCCCCCTTTATTTCCCTTCTCCTTTTCTCTATTACCCCATCTCACTATTTATCCTTCCCTCTATTTCCCCCTCTATCTCCTTATCCCTCTCTATTTATCCCCCTCTCCTTATCCTCTCTCATTTATTCCTCTATATCCCGCTCTCTCCACCCAAAAGTCTCTATCCCTCCCATCCCTATCTCCTCTATCTTGCTCTTTCTCCTCTATCTTTCTTTCTTCTCTCTAAGTCTTTTTCACCTCTCCCCCACCGCTCTCACTCATCTCCAGCTCTTCCTCTTTCTATCACTTTCTCCTCTAATAATCCCTCTCTTTCTCCTCTAGTAATCCCTCTCTTTCTCCTCTAATAATCCCTCTCTTTCTCCTCTAATAATCCCTCTCTTTCTCCTCTAATAATCCCTCTCTTTCTCCTAATAATCCCTCTCTTTCTCCTCTAATAATCCCTCTCTTTCTCCTCTAATAATCCCTCTCTTTCTCCTCTAATAATCCCTCTCTCTCTCTTTCTCCTCTAATAATCCCTCTCTTTCTCCTCTAATAATCTCTTTCTCCTCTATCTCCCTCCTCTCCTCTATCTATCTATCTCCCTCCTCTCTCTCCCTTTCTCTGGGTGCCTCACTCACCAACGCAGGATTTAGATTTCCACATTTTCCCCAGGAGGATAAGGATCGCCAGTAAATGGGAGACATCCCCGGACAGCCTGAACACATTCATCCTGCAGCGGTTCCCGACTTGTAAACTTCACAAACTCTGCCCCAACTTTCGGGACTGCGGCACAGCTCAGGGTCGGTGACGTGGCTGAAACTCCCAGCCTGGCCATTAAAGGAAGCTGCTGTCGGCCGACACAAAACCCATTAAAGGCATGGGCGCAGCAGGCACAAGCAGGGGAGAAATAACCTGCTTTAATATGTAACAGTGCTGAAAATCTCCAACATTCACAGAGGGACATCGCTCTGTAACATACACAGGAGATGTTTTTCACCCTGATAGATTCCGCACCAGCTTCTACAGAGACAATGTACAAAGGATCCATTATAGTCCAAAATATACACAGGGTATACACATTCTCCATTCTAAACACAGGGGCTGCTATTCTCTATAATATACACAGGGACTGCTATTCTCTATAATATACACAGGGGCTGCTATTCTCTATAATATACACAGGGGCTGCTATTCTCTATAATATACACAGGGACTGCTATTCTCTATAATATACACAGGGGCTGCTATTCTCTATAATATACACAGGGACTGTTATTCTCTATAATATACACAGGGGCTGCTATTCTCTATAATATACACAGGGACTGCTATTCTCTATAATATACACAGGGACTGTTATTCTCTATAATATACACAGGGGCTGTTATTCTCTGTAATATACCCAGAGGCTGTTATTCTCTATAATATACACAGGGGCTGTTATTCTCTATAATATACACAGAGGCTGTTATTCTCTATAATATACACAGGGGCTGTTATTCTCTATAATATACACAGGGGCTGTTATTCTGCATAATATACACAGGGGCTGCTATTCTCTATAATATACACAGAAGCTACTATTCTGTATAATATACACAGGGGCTGCTATTCTCTATAATATACACAGGGACTGTTATTCTCTATAATATACACAGAGGCTACTATTCTCTATAATATACACAGGGGCTGCTATTCTCTATAATATACACAGGGGCTGCTATTCTCTATAATATACACAGGGGCTGTTATTCTCTATAATATACACGGAGGCTGCTATTCTCTATAACATACGCAGGGGCTGTTATTCTCTATAATATACACAGGGACTGCTATTCTCTATAATATACACAGAAGCTACTATTCTGTATAATATACACAGGGGTTGCTATTCTCTATAATATACACAGGGACTGTTATTCTCTATAATATACACAGAGGCTACTATTCTCTATAATATACACAGGGGCTGCTATTCTCTATAATATACACAGGGACTGCTATTCTCTATAATATACACAGGGGCTGCTATTCTCTATAATATACACAGGGGCTGTTATTCTCTATAATATACACAGAGGCTACTATTCTCTATAATATACACAGGGGCTGCTATTCTCTATAATATACACAGGGACTGCTATTCTCTATAATATACACATGGACTGCTAAATCTTTATAACCTTCAGAGGGCATGATTTTCTCCGAAATATATACAGGGGCTGCTATTTTCTAAAATAGACACAGGGGCTGCTATTTCCTAAAATATACACTGCGGTTGCTAGTTTCTACAATATACACGCGGGCTGTTATTCTCTATAATATACACAGGGGCTGCTATTCTCTATAATATACACAGGGGCTGTTATTCTCTATAATATACACAGGGACTGCTATTCTCTATAATATACACAGAGGCTGTTATTCTCTAATATACACAGGAGCTGCTATTCTCTATAATATACACAGGGGCTGTTATTCTCTATAATATACACAGGGGCTGCTATTCTCGATAATATACACAGGGACTGCTATTCTCTCTAATATACCCAGAGGCTGCTATTCTCTATAAAATAAACAGGGATCGCTATTCTCTCTAATATACCCAGAGGCTGCTATTCTCTATAAAATAAACAGGGATCGCCATTCTCTATAATATACACAGGGGCTGCTATTCTCTATAATATACACAGGGGCTGCTATTCTCTATAATATACACAGGGACTGCTATTCTCTATAATATACACAGAGGCTGTTATTCTCTAATATACACAGGGGCTGCTATTCTCTATAATATACACAGGGGCTGTTATTCTCTATAATATACACAGGGGCTGCTATTCTCTATAATATACACAGGGGCTGCTATTCGCTATAATATACACAGGGGCTGCTATTCTCGATAATATACACAGGGACTGCTATTCTCTCTAATATACACAGTGACTGCTATTCTCTATAATATACACAGGGGCTGTTATTCTCTATAATATACACAGGGACTGCTATTCTCTATAATATACACAGAGGCTGTTATTCTCTAATATACACAGGGGCTGCTATTCTCTATAATATACACAGGGGCTGTTATTCTCTATAATATACACAGGGGCTGCTATTCTCTATAATATACACAGGGGCTGCTACTCGCTATAATATACACAGGGGCTGCTATTCTCGATAATATACACAGGGACTGCTATTCTCTCTAATATACACAGTGACTGCTATTCTCTATAATATACACAGGGGCTGCTATTCTCTATAACATAAACAGGGATCGCTATTCTCTATAATATACACAGGGGCTGCTATTCTCTATAATATACACAGGGGCTGCTATTCTCTATAATATACACAGGGGCTGCTATTCTCTATAATATACACAGTGACTGCTATTCTCTATAATATACACAGGGGCTGCTATTCTCTATAACATACACAGGGACTGCTATTCTCTATAATATACACAGGGGCTGCTATTCTCTCTAATATACACAGTGACTGCTATTCTCTATAATATACATAGGGGCTACTACTCTCTCTAATATACACAGTGACTGCTATTCTCTATAATATACACAGGGACTGATATTCTCTATAATATACGCAGGGGCTGCTATTCTCTATAATATACACAGGGGCTGCTATTCTCTATAATATACACAGGGGCTGCTATTCTCTATAATATACACAGGGGCTGCTATTCTCTATAATATACACAGGGGCTGCTATTCTCTATAATATACACAGGGGCTGCTATTCTCTATAATATACACAGGGACTGCTATTCTCTATAATATACACAGGGGCTGCTATTCTCTCTAATATACACAGTGACTGCTATTCTCTATAATATACATAGGGGCTGCTATTCTCTATAATATACACAGGGGCTACTACTCTCTCTAATATACACAGTGACTGCTATTCTCTATAATATACACAGGGACTGCTATTCTCTATAACATACGCAGGGGCTGCTATTCTCTATAATATACACAGGGGCTGCTATTCTCTATCATTTACACAGGGGCTGCTATTCTCTATAATATACACAGGGGCTGATATTCTCTATAATATACACAGGGGCTACTACTCTCTATAATATACACAGTGACTGCTATTCTCTATAATATACACAGGGACTGCTATTCTCTGTAATATACACAGGGGCTGCTATTCTCTATAATATACACGGGGATTGCTATTCTCTATAATATCTACAGGGGCTGCTATTCTCTATAATATACACAGAGGCTGTTATTCTTTATAATATACACAGAGGCTACTATTCTCCATAATATACACAGAGGCTGCTATTCTCTATAATATACACAGGGGCTGCTATTCTCTATAATATACACAGGGGCTGCTATTCTCTATAATATACACAGAGGCTGTTATTCTTTATAATATACACAGAGGCTACTATTCTCCATAATATACACAGAGGCTGCTATTCTCTATCATTTACACAGGGGCTGCTATTCTCTATAATATACACAGTGACTGCTATTCTCTATAATATACACAGGGTACACAGGGGCTGCTATTCTCTATAATATACACAGTGACTGCTAGTCTCTATAATATACACAGGGGCTGCTATTCTCTATAATATAGTAAAAAGTCTGACAACACCACGTTTTAGTCCAACCGATTTATTTGATAATATTCACAAGGTTTCGAGGGGACTGCCTCTTCGTCAGGTGAATGGAGAGTTCTGGCCTCAGACAGAGCATATAAAGCACAGACAGTTTAGAGATTACTGATTAAAATGCGAATCCTTACACCTAACCTGCTGTTCAAGACCTGAAGTGGCCGACAGTGTGTGTGGAAGGAGCACTGATCACAGGTTAAAGAGATGTGTATTGTCTCCAGACAGTACAGTAAGTGGGGTTTTGCAAACCCAGGCAAGTCACGGGGGTTACAGATAGTGCGACATGAACCCAAGATCCCTGTTGAGACCGTCCTCATGTGTGCGGAACTTGGCTATCAGTCTCTGTTCAGCGACTCTGCGCTGTCGTGTGTCGTGAAGGCCGCCTTGGAGAATGCTTACCCGAAGGTCAGAGGCTGAATGCCCGTGACCACTGAAGTGTTCGCCAACAGGAAGGGAACAGTCTTGCCTGGTGATTGTCGAGCGATGTTCTCTATAATATACACAGGGGCTGCTATTCTCTACAATGTACACAGGGGCTGCTATTCTCTATAATATACACAGTGACTGCTATTCTCTATAATATACACAGTGACTGCTATTCTCTATAATGTACACAGTGACTGCTATTCTCTATAATATACACAGTGACTGCTATTCTCTATAATATACACAGTGACTGCTATTCTCTATAATATACACAGTGACTGCTATTCTCTATAATATACACAGTGACTGCTATTCTCTATAATATACACAGGGGCTGCTATTCTCTATAATATACACAGTGACTGCTATTCTCTATAATATACACAGGGGCTGCTATTCTCTATAATATACACAGTGACTGCTATTCTCTATAATATACACAGGGGCTGCTATTCTCTATAATATACGCAGGGGCTGCTATTCTCTATAATATACACAGGGGCTGCTATTCTCTATAATATACACAGTGACTGCTATTCTCTATAATATACACAGGGGCTGCTATTCTCTATAATATACACAGTGACTGCTATTCTCTACAATGTACACAGTGACTGCTATTCTCTATAATATACACAGGGGCTGCTATTCTCTATAATATACACAGTGACTGCTATTCTCTACAATGTACACAGTGACTGCTATTCTCTATAATATACACAGTGACTGCTATTCTCTATAATATACACAGTGACTGCTATTCTTTATATTGTACATAAAGGACACCATTCTCTATAATAAACACAGACAATAGTACTTTATGGAGATTTTTTGTGTTTGAGCACCATTTGTCACATAGTTACCCAGGTGTCAGTACGCTGTCACTTCACCCTCCTGATACATCGACCTTGGTGTAGGAGGCACAATTTCCAAATTTGTGGGTGATATGAAAATTGGAAGCATTGTGAACTGTGAGGAGGGTGGTGGAGAACTTCAACAGGATGTGGACAATTTTGTGGAACGGGGGGCCTGCTGGCAGATTGGGTTCAATGTGGATAAAATGAAGTGACTCATTTTAGTGAGACCTGTAGAGTGTGAAATCTGGGCTTTTGGCCTACTGTGTCTGCACCGACCTCCGAAAGAACACCTTATCCAAGCCCATCCCTGCCCTATCCCCGTAACAGCACGCAGTTAGCGTGGCAAATCCATCATAGCTTATGGTATGCTAGCCTTTATAGGAAGGGGTATAGAGTACAAGAGCTGGCGTCTAATGCTGCAGTTGTACAGAACACATTTGACAAAGTCTCGCATAAGAGATTATCGTGCAAGATTAAAACGTGTGGGATTGGGGGAAGTGTATTGAGATGGATAGAAAACTGGTTGGCAGAGAGGAAACAAAGATCAAGAATTAATGGGTGTGATTCAAAATAGCAGGCAGTAACTAGTGGGGTGCCACAGGGATCGGTGCTGGGACCCCAGTTATTCACAATATATATTAGTGAGTTGGATGAGGGAACAAAACGTAACATCTCAAAGTTTGCAGATGATCCAAGTTGAGTGGGAGGGTGAACTGTGACCAGGATGCAGAGATCCTTCAGAATGATCTGGACAGGTTGGGTGAGTGGATAAATCAATGTCAGATGCGGTATCATTTGGATAAATGTGAGGTTATTCACTTTGGAAGCAAAAACAAGGTGGCAGATTACACCTGAATGGTGTAAATTAGGAGAGGGGAGTGTGCAGAGGGACCTGGGTGTCCTTGTGCACCAGTCACTGAAGGTAAGCGTGCAGGTGCAGCAGGCAGTAAAGAAGGCAAATGGTATGTTGGCCTTCATTGCGAGAGGTTTCGAGTACAGGAGCAGGGATGTGTTGTTATAATTATACAGGGCCTTGGTGAGGCCACACCTAGAGTATTGTGTGCAGTTTTGGTCTCCTTTTCTGAGGAAGGATGTTCTTGCTCTTGAGGGAGAGCAGCGAAGGTTTACCAGGCTGATTCCGGGGATGGTGGGACTGATATATGAGGAGAGATTGACTAGGTTAGGATTGCTTTCGCTGGAGTTCAGGCATACAAGGAGGCATCCCATAGGGACTTATAAAATTCCAACAGGACTAGACAGGGCAGATGCAGGGAGAATATTCCCGAAGGTGGGGGAGACCAGAACCAGCGGTCACAGTCTGAGGATTCAGGGTAGACCAATTAGGACAGAAGTGAGGAGACATTTCTTCATCCAAACAATGGTGAGCCTGTGGAATTAATTATCACAGGAAGTAGTTGATGCCAAAACATTGAATGTATTCAAGAGGCGGCTGGATATAGCACTTGGGGGGAATGGGATCAAAGGTTAAGGGGAGAAAGCAGGATTAGGCTATCGAGTTGGGTGATCAGCCATGATTGTAATGAATAGTAGAGCAGGCTCAAAGGGCCAAATGGCCTCCTCCTGCTCCTATCTTCATAGAATCATAGAACCCTACAGTATAGAAAGAGGCCCTTCGGCCCATCGAGTCTTCACCGAACACAATCCCACCCAGGCCCTACCCCCACATATTACACCCACTAATCCCTCTAACCTACGCATCCCTGGACACTAAGGGGCAATTTTTAGCATGGCCAATCGACCTAACCCGCACATCTTTGGACTGTGGGAGGAAACCGGAGCACCCGGAGGAAACCCATGCAGACACGAGGAGAATGTGCAAACTCCACACAGACAGTGACCCGAGCTGGGAATCGAACCCAGGACCCTGGAGCTGTGAAGCAGCAGTGCTAACCACTGTGCTACCGTGCCGCCTATCTTATATGTTTCCATGTAAAACCTTGTCACGCAGCGAGTGGTTCAGATGTGGGATCCCCCCTTTTGAGAGTGTGATGAAGGCAGCTTCAATCGAGACTTTCAAAAGGGAATTATCTGAAAATGTGTAAGGTTACTGGGGGGGTGGGGGGAGAGGCTCTAGGTGAGTTGCTCATTCGGAGTGCCAGGGCCAACACAATAAACGGATTAAAAAGTTAAGAAATTTTAAGTGCTTATTGAAGAATCAAGGAGGGACATCAGAGAGAGATCACAAGATGGCACAGAAAGAGTAAGCATAACAAAATCTGGGTGGAACTACCCAGTGGTCCTGTGGCCTTAGGTAACCAGAATATTCGATAGTACCAAACGCATACTGGACATAGTGACTCACTAGGGAGCGTTTATCAAAACAAACTTTATTTCGAACATAGTTCGAATATAACAAAAAGGATTAGTGTAACTTTTACCAGTTAAAATAGTTAGACATAGCAAAGTATAATCCTTAACAGCTAGCTATCTCTGTTGTTCCAATTTAAAGCAATATCCCATAGACATGCACCCTTCTTCAGAATTAGTTAACACAAAAACGAATATGCTCACATGGTTTTGGATTTTTAATACTTAGTTTTCAGAGAAGGATATATCATCAAAACAGCAAAACATCAGAGAGACAAACCCTGTCTCTGGCATTTCCGGTCTCAAGACTTCAGAGAACAGAAAAGAGAGTCTTTGCTCTCTCTCTCTCGACTCAAAAGCAGTCCCTCAAATTGAATAATCTGTGTAAGCTCACACCTGTCAATCATCACAATTAAGCCCCACTCCGCAAAAGCCCAGGGAAAATCAGCAGAACAGCATTAGTTCAGATTAAAACCAACATTCTAGACATTACAAGCAATTATACTGCTGCAGCAACAATACAGGAAGGACACGATGCCTCTGACAAAATGAAAGGGACTACCGGAAACATCCTGCGCAGAAACATGACTAAAATACATCTCTTAAAGGTGCAGTATTGTCACAAACTCACCAAGTCTCCTTCAACAACAACTTCTAGACCTTTGCCGCATAGGGCAGCAGATACACGGGAACACCATCTCATGGAAGTTCCTTGCTAAGCCACTCACCGTCCTGATTTGGAAATGTATCACCATTCCAGTATTCCCATATGGAGGAAATGGGTCAAATGTAACAATTTCTCTGTGATTCCCTGAAGCACCAGATTACAGAGGGATATTAATGGATTACGTGAATGGATATATTTCAATGGAAGTCAAAGGTCAGCCATTCGTTATGAGTTGGTGATCCAGGCACAGAGATTGTTAAACTGTCACAAAACTGGACAGAAAATCATCCCAAAGTCTATTGGAATGTTGGCCTCTATATCGAGAATACAAGGAGAAAGAATCCATGCTTCCAGTAATACAAATTGACAAGTTTTGGGCACCGCACCTTAGGAATGACTTATTGATCTTGGAGAGCATGCAGTGTAGATTTGCCAGACTACTTTTTGGACTCAAAGAGGTAAATTACAAGAAGGAATTAAACAGACTGGGATTGTATTATCTGGCAGATAGAATGTTCAAAGTTTTCAAGTGAAATTCACGCCACACAAGCGCCAATGGAATGACCATCTCCAACAAGAGAGAATCCAACCATTTCCCCTTGATTTTCAACGACATCACCATCACTGAATCCCCCACTAGCCACATCCTGGAAACTACCGCTGACCAGAAACTGAACCGCTGTATAAATACTGCGGTTACCAGAGCAAGTAAGAGATTGGGGATACTACAGAAAATAACTCCCCAAAACCTGTCCATCATCCACAAGATGCAATGTGTGATGGAATACTCCCCACTTGCCTGGATGGGCGCAGCTCCAACAACACCCAAGAAGCTCGACACCATCCAGGACAAAGCAGCCTCTCTCGATTGGCACCCCCTCCATAAACGTTCACTCCCTTCACCACTGACGCACAGTGGCAGCCGTGTGTACCATCTACAAGAAGCACCGCAGCAACTTGTTAAGACCCAGGTGAGGAAATTTCAAGGTGTTTCATGCGGTTAGACTAACCCCTAACTTTTACATTTGATTTTGGCATTAGGGTGAGGATAATATGTTTCACTCCAGGTGTGATTCCAGTGACCCACTAGGGAGATGTTACCAAAACAAACTTTATTTAAGAGTACAGTTTGAATATTTCAAAAAGAACACAGCTTGAATATTTCAAAAAGAAAATTAGAACAGAGTTGAGGAGGAACTTCTTCTCTCAGAGGGTAGTGAATCTCTGGAATTCTCTGCCCATTGAAGTGGTGGGGGCTACCTCGTTGAATATGTTTAAGTCACGGGTAGATAGATTTCTGATCGATAAGGGAATTAAGGGTTATGGGGAGAAAGTGGGTAAGAGGAACTGATCCACTTCAGATCAGCTATGATCTTATTGAATGGTGGGGCAGGCTCGAGGGGCTAGATGGCCTACTCCTGCTCCTATTTCTTATGTTCTAACACAGTTTGAATATTTCAAAAAGAACACAGTTCAAATATATAAAGAAAGTTTTTTACCAATCAAAATACTTAGATATGGCAAAGTATAATCCTTAAGAGCTAGCTATCTCTGTTGTTCCAATTTAAAGCAACATGCCACAGACATACACCCTTCTTCAGAATTAGTTCACACAAGAACAAGTTTGCTCACACGGTTTTGGATTTTCAGCTTTTCAACATTTCTGGGTAGAGATCCCGACAGCAGTTTTCAGAGAAGGATGTATCCTCAAAACAGCAAAACCTCAGACAGGCAAACCCTGTCTCTGGCATCTTCCAGTCTCAAGACTTCAGAGCGCAGAAAAGAGTCTCTGCTCTCTCTCTCGACTCAAAAGCAGCTCCTCAAATTGAATAATCTGTGTAAGCTCACACCTGCCAATCATCCCAATCAAGCCCCACTCTGCAAAAGCCCAGGGGAAATCAGCAGAACAGCATTAGTTCAGATTAAAACCAACATTCTAGACATTACAAGCAATTATACTGCTGCAGCAACAATACAGGATGGACACAATGCCTCTGATAAAATGAAAGGGACTTTCAGAAACATCCTACACAGAAACATGACTAAAATACATCTCTTAAAGGTACAGTATTGTCACAAACTCACCAAGCCTCCTTCAACAGCAACTTCTAGACCTCTGCCACGTAGAAGGACAAGGGCAGCAGATACATGGGAACACCATCACATGGAAGTTCCTCGCCAAGCCACTCACCGTCCTGATTTGGAAATATATTGTCATTCCAGCACTCCCGTATGGAGGAAATGGGGAACTAAAGGCTGTAAAGGTCACAGGAGCATTGATTACTCTTCACATTGAACAGACAAGTCAAAGTGGTGGAGATATGTGGAGGCTGATGTTCTGAGATGGGTCCTTCTGACTTGGACTCTAAACATGGGACTTGGTCCTTAGACAGTCTGAAGACACACTGATATCTGCTTAACAATTGTTACTGGTGCTAATGTTGACAGGTTACAGAGTAGGCACCTAGGCGTGATTCTAACCATGCGCGAGACAGTGAGAGAGACAGAAAGAGCCAAACACATGACTGACTAATGTGGGTAGTACATAATCACCTACATCATACATTAGCATATCCCATTTGTTAACTCTTTATACTGCAAATCAGTTCATGGCATGTGTTAATAGGGACACAGAAACTCAAAGCAGGAATAGACCAATCAGCCCTTTAAATCTGCTCCACCATTCATTTTGATCATGTCTGATCATCAAATTCAATATCCTGATCTTGTCTTCTCCCCATATCCCTTGATCCCTTTAGCCCCAAGAGCGATATCTAATTTCCCCTTGAAACCACACAACATTTTGGCTTCAATTACTTCCTGTGGGAGTGAATTCTACACATTCACTACTCTCTGGGTGAAGAAATTTCTCCTCACCTCAGTTCCAAAAGATTTACCCCTTATCCTCAAACTATAACCACAGTCTGGACTCTCCCAACATCAGGAACATTCTTTCTGAATCTACCCTGTCTAGCCCTGTTAGAATTTTACAAATTTCTATAAGATCCCCTCTCACTTTTCTAAACTCCAGTGAATACAAACCTAACTGGCTTGGTCTCTCCTCAAATAACAGAACTGCCATCTCAGGAATCAGCCTGGTAAACCTTCGCTGTACTCCCTCTATAGCGAGGACATCCTTCCTCAGATAAGGACACTAAAATTTCACACAATATTCCAGGTATTCGGGCAGTTTCTTAGAACATTATATTCTGGAACCTACCAGGGATCAGCCTATTTTGGACTTGGTAATGTAATGACCCAGAATTCATTAATAATTTCACAGTAAAGAATTCTTCTGGCAAGAGTGATCATAACATGGTAGAATTTAACATTCATTTTGACTATGAGAAACACTCATAATTTGTGTCTTAAACTGGCATAAAGGCAATTATAAGGATATGAAGCTCTGGTGAAAGGACATCCATACTCAAAACATTGGCCCTGTTTTCTCTCTCTCCACAGATGCAGTCAGACCTGTTGAGATTTTCCAGCATTTTCTGTTTCATTTCAGATTCCAGCATCCGCAGTGTTTATATCAGGGTATGAAGACAGAACTGACTAAAATGGAATGGGAACCATCCCATCTTGGGAGGAAACCAGGCCACCCAGTGGAAACCCACGCAGACACGGGGAGAACGTACAAACTCCACACAGTGACCTGAGGCTGGAACTGAACCTGGGTCCCCGGCGCTGTGAGGCAGCAGTGTTAATCACTGTGCCACCCATTGTAATCTTCGAAAATTCTCCAGATTTTGGAAATGTCTAGCAGATTGGAAGGTCACAAATGCAACACTTTAGTTCCTGAAGGGAAGGAGGAACTTCTGGACCATTAGTCCAACATCTATCATTGGGAAAATGCTACAATCTATTGTTAAGGATGTAGTGGCAGGACGTTTAGGAAATCAGAATCCAGTCAGGTAAAATCACCATGGTTTTCTGAAAGGGAAGTCACGCTTAACACATTTATTGGACACCCTTGGGCATGTAACAAACAGGATGGATAAAGGGGAACCAGTAGATGTAATGTATTTGGATTTCCAAAAGGTCGTAGATAACATGCCACATAAAAGGTGCCACATAAACACAAGAGCCAATAGTGTTGGTGTAAGATACTAGCATGGGTAGAGGACTGGCTAACTCACGGGAAACAGGGGATAGATAGAGTTTTCTCAGGCTGATGAACTGATCCACATTAATGACTTGGATGAAGGGGTCCACGAGATTGTAGCCAAAACTTGCTGACAAAACCAATATATCGAGTTGTGAGAGGGATACAAAGAGTTTGCAAAAGGATATTGCTAAGTTGGCAAAAGATTGGCAGATGGAGCATCACGTGGGGAGATGTGACATTGTCCACAAAGAATGGAAAAGTAGAATATTATTTAAATGGAGAGAGATTACAGAATGCTGTAGTACAGAGGGAGCTGGGTGTCCTAGAGAATGAATCACAAAGGGTCCGCACCCTTTTTAACCACAAAGCTAGTTCCAGTTGCCCCATATCCCTCTATACCCATCTTACCCACGTAACTGTCTAAACACTTTTTAAGAGACAAAATTGTACCCATCTCTACTACTACCTCTGGTACAACAAGTAATTAGTGAGGGAAATAGAAAGTTGGTCTTTATTGTAAGGGGTTGGAGTGTAACTATAGGCAAGCCTGATGAAAGCCATGCGGGGCATTGATGACGCTGTAACTGGAACACCGTGTACAGCTTTGGTCACTTTACTTAAAGAGGGATTTACCTGCAATGGAAATAGGTTAGAGAAGATCCATGGGGCTGATTCCCTGGATGAAAAGGTTCGCCTTACGAGGAACGGTTGAGCAGTTTGGGCCTACACTCATTGGAGTTTAGAAGAATGAGAAGTGACCTCATTAGGAGGTCATGAGGGGGCTCCACAGGGTGGGCACTGAGGGAATGTGTCCCCTCGAGGGGGAATCTCGAACGAGGGGGACACAGTTTAAAAATGAGGCATCTCCCAGTTTAAGGCACAGATGAGGAAGAATTTCCTTTTTTAGGGGGTTGTTAATCTTTGGAATTCTCTTTCAGACAGAGAAGTGGAGCTTGGGTCACTGAATATATTGAAAGCTGAGCTTTGATTGACAAGGGGGTCAGAGGTTACGTGGGGGGTGGTGGTGGGAATAAGCAACAAAGCATAGTCAAGGCCACAGTCAGAGCGACCATGGTCTTATTGAAGGGCTGAATGGCCTAATCCTGCTCCTATTTCTTACATCCTTACTGCTGATGCGATTCTTCTCTATAACTCAACCTGTTTTTCTTAATCAAACTGAGTTGCAGTAATTCAATTAACAACTTGGATTGGTTCCTATTTAATCCCATTTGGCTGTGTCGAGTGGGCTCGAGTCCATCGCTAACTTGTCGTGTTGTGTTGTTACCAGGATTCCTTCAGTGAGAATCGTTTCTCTCCGAGCGAGCCCTCAGTCGGTGAATTCCATTTCTCTTTATCGCCTGTGACAGAGACCTGCTCAATACTCGCAAACCTCAGCAAGTCTGAGTCTCACGTTGACAAGTGGCGCTGGCCGCTCTCTCCCCCCTCGGAGCTCCCTCCTCCCTGTCCAGGGAGACCAGGCTGGACCAAACCTCAGGGAGCGCAACTGTGTGAGCGCAGGCGTGTAAAGCAGAAACAATACAGCCAGGACACAGCGCAAACCTGAACCGTGGCAAACAGATTTGCTCAACAAATCAAAAAGAATGACGTAACAGCACACGGGGTAAGTGAGTGATTGAGTTATCTTTGTTTGCTCTCTCCCTGAGGGAAAATGCAATAATTATCACAATATATGGGGGTAACAGGGGAATCTCGGGGTGCCTGTCCACAGATCTCAATTATAGAAAAACAATGGGGAGGCAATGGCCTAGTGGTTTTATTGCTAGGCCACTAATCCAGATGAATGTTGTGGGGACCCGGGTTCGAATCCCGCTACGGCAGATAGTGGAATTTCAATTCAATAAAAAATTTCTGGAATTAAGAATCTACGGATGACCATGAAACCATTGCCGGAAAAATCCGTCTGGTTCACTCATGTCCTTCAGGGAAGGAAATCTGCCGTCCTTACCCAGTCTGGCCTACATGTGATTCCAGAGCCACATGTCGACTCTCTCAACTGCCCTCCAAGGGTAATGAGGGAGGGGCAACAAATGCTGGTCAGTCAGCGAGTCCCGTGTCCCACAAATGACGAAATAAAGAAAGATGAGGTGGATAAGAAGGCAATGAGTTTCTTGCTGTTATTGGTTGAGGCTCAGGATTCTGATAAAACACTAGGTAGACCACAGCTGGAATCCTGCATTACAGGAAAGATGTAATTGTGCAAGGAAAGTGTATGGAGGAGAGTTACAAGGATGCTCCTGGCAACTGGGATTAGCTTAGGGGTTTGAAACAAAAGGGTGGCATGGACAAGTTGGGCCGAAGGGCCTGATTCCATGCTGTAAACCTCAATGACTCTATGACTCTCCTGTTCAGGAGAGATCCCACCCCACTGTGCACGAGGGAATCCTGCTGAGCTATCAGCATGGGGTGCTCCCAACACCAGTTCGATCTAGAGGTCATTGTGATGAGGCCCTTAATGGGGCATTAATTACCAACTCAACAACCTCAATTGGACAATAGGCGGGAGATCCACCTGACATCTCCTCCACCACTTGTAAACCCGGAGTGAGGGTAGAGTATGTAGCTGATGGCACGACAGCTCAAACTAATGGGTCAATCCACTTCCCTTCCTGACTGCAGGTGGTTAGTAAGATTCACCCCCATGTTGCCATGTTTGAAGTTCCAGCCATGGACATGGATGCTCCAGATAACTGTTCACTGCTCAACTCCGAGTTCAACCAGAATAATCTCACTCATTCAAAAAAACCTTAATATTGAAGGCTTATTCAGGAATGGCTAGCTTATGTAGTTTATATGTTTTTACTTGTTAACAGTCCTAGAGTCTTCAAAACCCGCTGAAGAGAGAGAGATACCTATCTTCTGACACTCAAACAGCAGCCTCCAGAGAGAGAGATCAAAAGAGAGAGAGAAAGAGAAAGAGAGAAAGGGCTCTTGCTTCTTCTAGGACCAGTCAGAAACTGCCTGCTTTTCCCTGTAAGCTTACATAAGAACTAGGAGCAGGAGTAGGCCATCTGGCCCCTCGAGCCTGCTCCACCATTCAATAAGATCATGGCTGATCTTTTTGTGGACTCAGCTCCACTTACCCGCCCGCTCACCCTAACACTTAATTCCTTTACAGTTCAACATCTATCTTTACCTTAAAAATAATCAATGAGGCCGCCTCAACTGCTTCACTGGGCAAGGGATTCCACAGATTCATAACCCTTTGGGTGAAGAAGTTCCTCCTCAACTCAGTCCTAAATTTGCCCTCCTCCCCTTATTTTGAGGCCATGCCCCCTACCTCTTCCCATCAGCACATAATTCTTTCCCTTGTCAATCAACTTAATCAAACCTGACTCTGAAACCCGAGGGAAAAAAATTAAATAAACAAAATTGCCTTAACTCAAACTAAAACAAACACATCCCTAGCTAAAATCAATCGTTAACCTGTATTCTCAGCATGTGAGCTGCCCGGTGAAGACAAATAGGCACCGTATGAACAGAGCTGAGTTTTAACCATACCTCTAACAAGAAACATGATACAGATACATTTCTGAAAGGCACAGTATCGTCACAACACCATTATTCAACAAAGAAGGAGGGAGAAATCAGGAAACTACAGGCCAGTTAGACAAACATCTGTCATTGAGAAGACATTGGAATCCAATATTAAGGAAGTAGCTGTAATGTCCTAACTATGTTAGGGGTTGTGGGTTTTAAACAAAAAGAAATAAAATGTGGCGTGAGATTCTCCGGCCTCCCAGCCATGTGTTTCCCGCCAGTGGGAGGTGGCGCTTGTTAGCGACAAGGTTGGAGAATCTCACTGGTGTGAATGACTGGAGCATACCGGCCGTGGCTCGCACATGTAGATTCACTGTAGCAATAGCAGATTTATTGGGAAGCTGCTGCCTGTACAGAGTAGGAAATGAAATTAAGCAGGAGCCTGTGAAATACCCCAATGACGTCGCCATCAAATCATGTGACCGGCTCTTAAAGCAACCATGCAACCTGTTAAATATATACCAGTAGTAGCAAGACATTTCGAAAAATCGGAACACAGCTAGATAGAGTTAGCATGATTTAGTGAATGAGAAATTGTGTTTGACAAATGTATTAGCGTTCTTTGAAGATGTAAGAAACAGGGTAGACAATGGGGATTGAGAAGATGAAGTGCATTGGGATTTCCAATTAATGCATTGTGATATAGAGTGTATCAGACACCGAGGGGTTAATGCACTGTGATATAGAGTGTATCAGTCATCGAGGAGTTAATGCACTGTGATATAGAGTGTATCAGTCATTGAGGAGTTAATGCACTGTAATATAGAGTATATGGGACACCGAGGGGTTAATGCACTGGGATATAGAGTGTATCAGACACTGAGGGGTTAATGCACTGTGATATATAGTGTATCAGACACCGAGGGGTTAATGCACTGTGTGATAGAGTGTATCAGACACCGAGGGGTTGATGCACTGTGATATAGAGTGTATCAGACACCGAGGGGTTAATGCACTGTGTGATAGAGTGTATCAGACACCGAGGGGTTGATGCACTGTGATATAGAGTGTATCAGACACCGAGGGGTTAATGCCGTGTGATATAGAGTGTATCAGACACCGAGGGGTTAATGCACTGTGATATAGAGTGTATCAGACACCGAGGGGTTAATGCACTGTGTGATAGAGTGTATCAGACACCGAGGGGTTGATGCACTGTGATATAGAGTGTATCAGACACCGAGGGGTTAATGCACTGTGATATAGAGCGTATCAGACACCGAGGGGTTAATGCACTGTGATATAGAGTGTATCAGACACCGAGGGGTTAAAGCACTGTGATATAGAGTGTATCAGACACCGAGGGGTTAATGCACTGTGTGATAGAGTGTATCAGACACCGAGGGGTTAATGCACTGTGTGATAGAGTGTATCAGACACCGAGGGTTTAATTCACTGTGATATAGAGTGTATCAGGCACCGAGGGGTTAATGCACTGTGATATAGAGTGTATCAGACACCGAGGGGTTGATGCACTGTGATATAGAGTGTATCAGACACCGAGGGGTTAATGCACTGTGATATAGAGTGTATCAGACACCGAGGGGTTAATGCACTGTGATATAGAGTGTATCAGGCACCGAGGGGTTAATGCACTGTGATATAGAGTGTATCAGACACCGAGGGGTTAATGCACTGTGATATAGAGTGTATCAGGCACCGAGGGGTTAACGCACTGTGATATAGAGTGTATCAGACACCGAGGGGTTAATGCACTGTGATATAGAGTGTATCAGACACCGAGGGGTTAATGCACTGTGATATAGAGTGTATCAGACACCGAGGGGTTAATGCACTGTGATATAGAGTGTATCAGACACCGAGGGGTTAATGCACTGTGATATAGAGTGTATCAGACACCGAGGGGTTAATGCACTGTGATATAGAGTGTATCAGACACCAAGGGGTTAATGCACTGTGATATAGAGTGTATCAGACACTGAGGGGTTAATGCACTGTGTGATAGAGTGTATCAGACACCGAGGGGTTGATGCACTGTGATATAGAGTGTATCAGACACTGGGGGGTTAATACACTGATTATAGAGTGTACCAGACACCGAGGGGTTGATGCACTGTGATATAGAGTGTATCAGGCATCGAGGGGTTAATGCACTGTGATATAGAGTGTATCAGACACCGAGGGGTTAATGCACTGTGATATAGAGTGTATCAGACACCGAGGGGTTAATGCACTGTGATATAGAGTGTATCAGACACCGAGGGGTTGATGCACTGTGATATAGAGTGTACCAGACACTGAGGGGTTAATGCACTGTGATATAGAGTGTATCAGACACCGAGGGGTTAATGCACTGTGATATAGAGTGTATCAGACACCGAGGGGTTAATGCACTGTGATATAGAGTGTATCAGACACCGGGGGGTTAATACACTGATTATAGAGTGTATCAGACACCGAGGGGTTAATGCACTGTGATTATAGAGTGTATCAGACACCGAGGAGTTAATGCTCTGTGATTTAGAGTGTATCAGACACCGAGGGGTTAATGCACAGTGATATAGAGTGTATCAGACACTGAGGGGTTAATGCACTGTGTGATAGAGTGTATCAGACACCGAGGGGTTAATGCACTGTGATATAGAGTGTATCAGACACCGAGGGGTTAATGCACTGTGATATAGAGTGTATCAGACACCGAGGGGTTAATGCACTGTGATATAGAGTGTATCAGACACCGAGGGGTTAATGCACTGTGATATAGAGTGTATCAGACACCGAGGGGTTAATGCACTGTGATATAGAGTGTATCAGACACCGAGGGGTTAATGCACTGTGATATAGAGTGTATCAGACACCGAGGGGTTAATGCACTGTGATATAGAGTGTATCAGACACCGAGGGGTTAATGCACTGATTATAGAGTGTATCAGACACCGAGGGGTTAATGCACTGTGATATAGAGTGTATCAGACACCGAGGGGTTAATGCACTGTGATATAGAGTGTATCAGACACCGGGGGGTTAATACACTGATTATAGAGTGTATCAGACACCGAGGGGTTAATGCACTGTGATTATAGAGTGTATCAGACACCGAGGAGTTAATGCTCTGTGATTTAGAGTGTATCAGACACCGAGGGGTTAATGCACAGTGATATAGAGTGTATCAGACACTGAGGGGTTAATGCACTGTGTGATAGAGTGTATCAGACACCGAGGGGTTAATGCACTGTGATGTAGAGTGTATCAGACACCGAGGGGTTAATGCACTGTGATATAGAGTGTATCAGACACCGAGGGGTTAATGCACTGTGATATAGAGTGTATCAGACACCGAGGGGTTAATGCACTGTGATATAGAGTGTATCAGACACCGAGGGGTTAATGCACTGTGATATAGAGTGTATCAGACACCGAGGGGTTAATGCACTGTGATATAGAGTGTATCAGACACCGAGGGGTTAATGCACTGATTATAGAGTGTATCAGACACCGAGGGGTTAATGCACTGTGATATAGAGTGTATCAGACACCGAGGGGTTAATGCACTGTGATATAGAGTGTATCAGACACTGAGGGGTTAATGCACTGTGTGATAGAGTGTATCAGACACTGAGGGGTTAATGCACTGTGATATAGAGTGTATCAGACACTGGGGGGTTAATACACTGATTATAGAGTGTATCAGACACTGAGGGGTTAATGCACTGTGATTATAGAGTGTATCAGACACTGAGGGGTTAATGTGATGTAGGAACAGACTGTCAGGTTCGTGGATGTGATTGTGAGGATTGTTGTACAGAAAGACTGAGTGCAATGTATTGTGTGGTGATAATGGGTGTTATTTTGTGTTCTAATTACTGGGGACTGGAATCATGTCTTCGATTTAACCCTTGCGCTGCCGCTGAGGCCTGGTAGCGTTGGTGGAATCGCTGTCTTGTCCAAAGAGATCATTTTGCCCATTTGAAACTCAGCGATTTTTGGGAATTGGCTTCCTGTCCTGGAACAGGGAGTGAGGTTGGTCGCTGCGAGTGCGGAATGCTGGCTGCTTCTTCACATCACTTTCCACAGATTGCAGATGGCTGGATCGCTTCCATCATGACCTGATTATGTCATCCTCGGTTACCATAGCAATATGGAGCCATTGGCAGCTTCTCCACTTGCTGACAGCTCATTTTTTTCGTCAAGCTGTTTTCGGCAGGATTGGAGGGAAAGTGTTTCCAAGCTACGCCTCTTCACGGAAGGGCTGATATCTGTGCCCGAGGGCATCTGGCATCTGTAACGGCTCAACGACCTCTGGAATCCTCTTCCATGGCTTTGTTGGCTCTGGCATTGATTATTCCTCCCAGGCCTCCCATCCTTCAATCCATCGGAAACTCAGCTGCCACCACTGGTCACACTCACACCAAGTCCAGTTTGACCCTCTGCTCGCTGGCCAGAATTCCAGCAATGCGTCAATCCTAAAATTCTGATCCCTATTTTCAAGGCCTCATCCTTCCCAACTCTGCAATCTCCCCCAGCTGGCAGCCTCCGAGATCAGAGAATCCCTACGGTGCAGAAAGAGACGTCAAGCCTGCACCGACCCTCCAGAAGAGTATACCATCCACTCTGCCCTCCACCGTAACCCCATGTATTTACCATGGCTGATCCACCCAGCCTGCACATCTTTAGACACTAAGGGTCAGTCTAGCGTGGCCAATCCACCTAACTTACACATCTTTGGAGTGTGGGAGGAAACCGGAGCACCCGGAGGAAACCCACGCAGACACAGGGAGAATGTGCAGACTCCGCACAGACAGTGACCCAAGCTGGGAATCGAACCTGGGTCCCTGGTGCTGTGAGGCAGCAGTGTTAACCACTGTGCCACACACGTCCAGTTCAGAGCAATATTCTTATTTCACCACTTTTAATGGTATTTTCCTTCTGGGAAATGGAGAGAGGGAAAGTGTAGAGGTGAGGGGTTCCAGAATTAGAGAATTAAGGAGTGGCTCAGTGGCACAGTGGTTAGCCCTGCTGCCTCACGGCGCCGGGGACCCGGGTTCGATTCCCAGCTTGGGTCACTGTCTGTGTGGAGTCTGCACATTCTCCCCGTGTCTGCGCGGGTTTCCTCCGGGTGCTCTGGCTTCCTCCCACAGTCAGAAAGATTTGTAGGTTAGGTGGATTGGCCGTGCTATATTATCCCTCAGTGTTACGGGGGGGACGGGCAAGGTAAGTGCGTGGGGTTATGGTGATAGGGCCTGGGTAGGATTGTGGTCAGTGCAGACTCGATGGGCCGAATGGCCTCCTGGTGCACTGTAGGGATTTGATGATTCTCAGAGGAGATATCTCTGGATGAAGTTGGAGGTGAAAGGTTATGTGATGGCAATTCTAGAATTAGCAATCCCCAACCCTGTTGTACCCTCCCTGTGAGTGAATCTCCGTCCTCCTTCCTCGATTGAAGTGATTGATTAAAAGTGGTGATTATTCCTGGAAACATTCTCATTTTGCTGAGGTTAGTCTCCCAGCTGTAAACACCACAGGCTTTTAAAAATTGTATTAATTTGTGGGACCTGGGGCTGGGCCAGCATTTATTGCCCATCTCTAGTTGCCCTTGGAGGGCAGTTGAGAGTCAACCACATTGCTGTGGCTCTGGAGTCACATGTAGGCCAGACCGGGTAAGAACGGCAGATTTTCCTCCCAAAAAGACATCAGTGAATCAGGTGATTTTTTTCCAACAATGGACAATAGTTTCATGGTGGTCAGTAGATTCTTAATTCCAGAATTTTTTTTATTGAATTCAAATTCCACCATCTGCTGTGATGGGATTTGAACCCGGGTCCCCAGAACATTAAATAATCAACAGCAGCGATAAAGCTTATTTGTTGGTGTCACAAATAAGCTTACATTAACACTGCAATGAAGTTACTGTGAAAATCCCCGAGTTGCCACATTACGGCGCCTGTTCACTAGCTGAATTCCTGATAATACCACTAGACCATTTAGGCATAAAAATAACAATCAGAAAAATATTGTTTTTTAAATTCTCATCCCAAGAATAATTTTTTTTGATTTATTATTGTCACATGTATTGGGATACAGTGAAAAGTATTGTTTCTTGCGCGCTATACAGACAAAGCATACCGTTCATAGAGAAGGAAAGGAGAGAGTGCAGAGTGTAGTGTTACAGTCATAGCGAGGGTGTAGAGAAAGATCAACTTAGTGCAAGGTAGGTCCATTCAAAAGTCTGACAGCAGCAGGGAAGGAGCTGTTCTTGAGTCGGTTGGTACGTGACCTCAGACTTCAGTATCTTTTTCCCCAAAGGAAGAAGGTGGAAGAAAGTGTCCAGGGTGCGTGGGATCTTTGGTTGCTTTGCTGTGGCTGTGGGAAGCACAGACAGAGTCAGTGGATGGGAGGCTGGTTTGTGTGATGGATTGGGCTACATTCATGACCTTTTGTAGTTCCTTGCATCCTTGGGCAGAGCAGGAGCCCACACCAAGCTGTGATACAACCAGAAAGAATGCTTTCTATGGTGCATCTGGAGAAGTTGGTGAGAGTCGCAACTGACATGCCAAATTTCCTTAGTCTTCTGAGAGAGTCGAGGCACTGGTGGGATTTCTTAACTATAGCGTCGGCATGTCGGTGGGGGGGGTGGTGTTGCTGGTGATCTGGATATTTAAAAAAATTGAAACTCTTGACCCTTCCTACTTCATCCCCATTGATGTAGACAGGGATATGTTCTCCTTTACGCTTCCTGAGTTGATGACAATCTCCTTTATTTTGTTGGCATTGAGGGAGAGATTATTGTCGCCGCACCAGTTCACCAGATTCTCAATCTTATTCCTGTTTCTGTCGCATCATTGTTTGAGATCCGGCCCAACACAATTGTGTGGAATCTCTGGTTTCTGCTGTGTGTTCAGAAGGGAACAAAAATGCAGTAAAAATAGGGAAATAGCTCCTCAGAGGCTGGTATCACTTCACCAGATTCCCTTTATTTATATTTATTTAACTCCACTCCTAAGAGTGCTTCAGGTATCAAGTCAGAATCTGGAGTGTCAACAGCCCCGACACTCCTCAACATACTCTCTGATTGGGCAAGTAATTATTACCTCAATCAGGGAGCTCATACTCTAAGAGGCCAACCTCATGGGCCTGGTTGGGGTCATTCCATTCAGAAATCATAGAAACTCTACAGTGCAAAAGGAGGCCATTCAGCCCATTGAGTCTGCACTGACAACAGTCCCACCTAGGCCTCATCCCCGTGACCCTACATATTTATCCTGTCAACCTCTCTAACCTACACATCCTGAGACACTAAGGGACAATTTAGCATGGCCAATGCACCTAGCCCGCTCATCTTTGGACTGTGGGAGGAAACCGGAGCACCTGGAAGAAACCCACGCAGACACGGGGAGAATGTGCAAAATCCGCACAGACTGTGACCCAAGCCAGGAATCAAACCCAGGTCCCTGGAGCTGTGAGGTAGCAGTGCTAAACATTGTGCCAGAAAACTGGTCTGAACTGGTCTGAACTGTACACCTTACAACGGAGAACCAGTAAATCTGGAAAATAAGAATATTGTTCTGGACTGTTTTTCCTTCTGGGAAAGGCCATGAACCATTTGGGCCCCAGGCCTGCGTGGTTTCAGTCGCTATCACTCTCGTCTCTGACTCAGAAGTGTGTGGATCAAAGGAACTCTCCAGAAACCTGGCCCCAGTGACCAGGATGATGAAGTGCAACTCAGTTTTGAGGGGGTGCCGTGCTATTAGAGGCGCCAGTTTTCAGGCGAGTGTTAAACTCAGCACTCTCAGCTGGATGTGGAAGATTCCCCTGAGTACAATTTTGAGGGAGCGAAGGCGGACACTCCCTGTGTCCTGGACAACACTCACCCGTGGTCATTCTCACATTCCTGCTTGTGGGATCTTGCTGTGTGAAAATTGGCCGCGGCACTCCCATTATTGCAAAGGTTGCTAGTACGACCGTGTGAAACTCCTTGGCACATCCTGTGCTCATCAGAGATTCTTCATTTCCTTCACAATTTGGGGATTTATCACCATCCCTTTAATGGGAGCAGACCTGGGAATTCTGTGTCCAATCCCACTCCGGAGGAACGGTGTGTAGGGAACGCAGCCTTTCACGGAGCCAGAGTCCACCTTCTCTTCTGAAGCTGACCAGTTACAGACCTGAGACTGAATACAAGGACCACACAATCCACAGCTGTCCACGTGTGCACACATCGATATCTCATACACACCCACATCGAGGCACAGATGTAAATTCATTCCTTTCCACGCATATATAGATATATGGAAATGCACACACACAACATGCAAATACATGTACAGATGCACGGACACATGCACATACAGACAACATGCATGGTCACAGATCCCACACGCACACACAGAAACACACAACAGACGTACAGAAACACACAAATATACACATGCTACACGCACACACAGACAACATGCATATTCACAGATCACACACACATACAAACACACAATAGAGACACAACACACAAACATACACACACCACATGCACACACAGATAACATGCATACTCACAGATCACACACACACACTGAAACACACAATACACAGGAACACACAGTAGACTCACAAACACACAAACATACACACACCGTGCGCACAAACAAAGGCACACCACAGGTACAGACACACAAACACACATGACTGCACGCACACACAAGCATACACATACTTAAGGCATACATAAACACACACACTGCACACACACATAATGCATGTGCACACAAACATACAATACACTTATAGATACACATACATACACCACATGCACACATAAGACATGTACAGACACACAACATAAGAACATAAGAACATAAGAAATAGGAGCAGGAGTAGGCCAACTAGCCCTTCGAGCCTGCCCCGCCATTCAATAAGATCATGGCTGATCTGTCATGGCTCAGTTCCACATTCCCGCCCTCTCCCCATAACCCTTAATCCCCTCTCTCATCAAAAACCCATCAACCCGCGTCTTAAAAATATTTAGCGAGGCAGCCTCCACCACTTCAACGGGCAGAGAATTCCAGAGATTCACCACCCTTTGAGTGAAGAAGTTCCTCCTCAACTCCGTTCTAAACCGCCCCCCCTTTATCTTGAGGCTGTGCCCTCTAGTCCTACTATCCTTTCTGAGTGGGAAGAGCCTCTCCACCTCTATCCTATCCATCCCATTCATCATCTTATACGTCTCAATGAGATCTCCCCTCATTCTTCTAAACTCTAACGAGTACAAGCCTAATCTATTCAGCCTTTCCTCATAGCTCAACCCCCTCAACTCCGGAATCAGCCTAGTAAACCTCCTCTGCACTCCCTCCAAGGCTAAAATATCCTTGCGTAAGTACGGCGCCCAAAACTGCACACAGTACTCCAGCTGCGGCCTCACCAATGCCCTATACAGCTGCAGCAAGACCTCCCTACTTTTATATTCAATCCCCCTCGCTATGAAGGCCAGCATCCCATTCGCCTTCCTGACCACCTGCTGCACCTGCAAGCTGGGTTTTTGCGACTCATGCACAAGGACCCCGAGGTCCCTCTGCACCGTTGCCTGCTGCAGTTTTTCGCCACGTAAGTAATAATCCTTCCTACCATTATTCCTACCAAAGTGGACCACCTCGCACTTGCCAACATTAAATTCCATTTGCCATTTCCTGGCCCATTCGCCCAGCCTATCTAGATCCTTCTGTAGACTCTCCCCACCCTCCGCACAATTTGTCTTTCCACCAATTTTGGTGTCATCAGCAAATTTCGACACCCTGCACTCGGTTCCCTCCTCCAGATCATCTATATAAATGGTAAATAGCTGAGGCCCCAGCACCGACCCCTGGGGCACTCCACTAGTCACCATCCGCCAATCCGAATAGCACCCATTGACCCCCACTCTCTGCCTCCTATTTGACAACCAGAACATACCACAACATACCACAACATACGCACCCACACATCAGGCACATTTACACACATGCACAGACACGCTCAGACACACAATCATACAACACACACCCACACATCGTCCTGTCCTGTCCACCATGGGAATCATAGCGGGTGGTGGGGGCGGGGTGGGGGGGGAGGTGCCAGAGGGGTGGTGGGGGGAGGGATGACCATGCAAAGGTCTGTTGACCTTGGGTGGGATTTTCTGGTTATGGGGTGCACAAATACACACACACAGACAACATGCATACTCACAGATCACACACACAGAAACACACAACAGACAGACAACACACAAACATACACACACCGCATGCGCACACATACAACACGCATACTCACAGATCACACACACAGAAACACACAACAGAGACACACAGATACACAAACATACAGACAACACGCAAACAGAATCCCACCCCCGGTCTTCCAGACACAGAGAGTTGGTGCAAATAACTGGTAACACTAACTTTGACCTATTCTGGATGGGGTCATATTAGTCAGTCTATCGGTTAGTTAGTCATCTCGATGTCACAGAGGGATCAGAGAGTGACTGCATCGCTGTTAAACCAGGTACAGGGGCTGGGTTGTGGCTGTGAGTGGGTGCTCTCTGCTGTGTGCCAGCGGGTGAGTGGCTTCAAACTAAAATGCTGCCTGAGAATCTCCAGTCTCGTACCAGCGGGAACGGAGCATCCCAGTGGCTGATGCAGTCAGAGAATCCTGGCCAGAGCGGAACAACTGCTTTTTAAATTAACTTTTCAAAATTTGACTTAGAGACAGTTAGTCAGCATTTAACTGGATATGTCTGCACACCAACACTTCAACATCAACAAACCAATTGGCTGAATATCACAGAATTATTAATTCAGAGAATTTTTACACCGCAGGAAACAATTCCTCTGGACTGGCACGGTGGCACAGTGATTGGCACTGCTGCCTCACAGACCCAGGGACCAGGGTTCGATTCCTGGCTTGAGTCACTGTCTGTGCTGAGTCTGCACATTCTCCCCATGTCTGCGTGGGTTTCCTCTGGATGAATCATAGAATCCCTACAGTGCAGAAGGAGGCTATTTGGCACATCGATCCTGCACCGTCAACAATCCCACTCCAGGTCCTATCCCCACAATCCCACACATTTACCCCCCCCAATCCCTCTAACCCACACATCCTGGGACTCTAAGCATGGCCAATCAACCCAACCTGCATATCTTTGGACTGTGGGAGGAAACTGGAGTACCCGGAGGAAACCCACGCAGGCATGAGTTCTCCAGTTTCCTCCCACAGTCTGAAGATGTGCAGGTTAGGTGGCTTGGTTGCGCTAAATTGTCCCAAGATGTGTAGATTAGGGGTAAATGTGTGGAGTTACGGGGATAAGGCCCGGTTCAGAGGTGGGAGTCAGTCCAGACTCGATGGGCCAAAAGGCCTCCTTCTGCACTGTAGGGTTTCTATGAACTCTATGAAAAGTCTCAGTGCCTGATCTCTGTGACGGGAACTCACCCAGTTCTGTTCATTCGCCTTTTCCCTGCAATTGTTTTTTGTTAGATTTTTGGATGACAATCCGATTCTTTTTGAATCCTCCGATTGAACCTGCCTCCCCCACACTCCCAGGCAACGCGTTCCAGACCCCTACTGCTCGCTGTGTGAGAACTATCTACCTTATGTCACAGTTGCTTCTTCTGCCAATCAGTGTATACTGGTATCCTCTCATTCCCAATGAGTGGAATCAGCTTCTCCCTACAAACTCTTCCTAGTTGGTTAATTAGTTAAAACACCTCCAGTTGCTCCTTTCTTATCCATTTGTGGGACATAGGGATCACTGGCTGGGTGAGTATTTATTGCCCATCCCTAGCTGCCCGAGGGCTGTTGAGAGTCAACCACATTGCTGTGGCTCTGGAGTAGGCCAGACCAGGTAAGGATGGCAGATTTCCTTCCCTAAAGGGACATTAGTGAACCAGATGGGTTTTTCTGACAATTGACAATGGTCTAATGGCCATTAATAAAGTTTAAAATTTATTTATTAGTCACCAGTAGGCTTACAATAACACTGCAATGAAGTTACTGTGAAAATCCCCTAGTCACCTGTTTGGGTACACTGAGGGAGAATTTAGCACGGCCAACGCACCCTAACCAGCACATCTTTCAGACTGTGGGAGGAAACCGGAGCACCCGGAGGAAACCCACGCAGGCACAGGAGACAGTGACCCAAGCCGGGAATTGAACCCAGGTCCCTGGCGCTGTGAGGTATCAGTGCTAACCACTGTGCCAACATAATTCCAGGCATATTTTATTGAATTTAAATTCCACTATCTGCCGTGGTGGGATTCGAACCTGGGTCCCCGGAACATTAGCTGAGTTTCTGGATTAATAGTCTAGCGATGGTGCCACTCGACCATTATTTCCCAGAAGAATTTGAGTAAGCTCATGGGGAGACAATATCTAAATGTTTTGCCCGGAGCAAGTTCATGTTTAGAAAAAGAAATTTAAAAATTGCAACAGCTGAGAGATAGGTCTGAATGATCCAGACTGAGATATGGCATTGTGTCCTCAGACTGTAGATTGTGGGAGTCTGAGAGTCAGACTGCCTCGCTGAGATCGTGTTGGGTGGCACGGTGGCACAGTGGTTAGCACTGCTGCCTCACAGCACCAGGGGCCCAGGTTCGATTCCCGACCTTGGGTCACTGTCTGTGTGGAGTCTGCACATTCTCCCTGTATCTGCATGGGTTTCCTCCCACACTCTGAAGGTGCGTGGGTTAGGGTGGATTGGCCATACTAAAGTATCAGGGGGGACTCGCAAGGTAAATATGTGGGGTTATGGGGATGAGGTCGGGGTGGGATTGCGGTCGGTGCAGACTCAATGGGCTGAATGGTCTCCTTCTGCATTGCGGGAATTCTATGATTTAGAATCGTTGTCTCTGTCTCAAATCCCTCCAGCTCCGAGTTATTGACAGCGGTTGTGTGTTTGAAATGTTCCAACAGGTGGAAGAGAGGGAGGACGATCCGATCATTTTACTCCAGGTCTCTGTTGTACCTCACAGAGAGTTTCAGGATAGGATTTGTGTGATCACGGATGCACGGGTGGAAATAGGGAACGAGAATCTACAGAAACTGGTCTGATCCAGCAGCCAGAATGGAGATGGATAAAGGATGTGGGAATGGCAGCTCCCAGGATGTGGACCAGGGCACCTGGGAGTAGGGCACCATAGGGTGAAACGTTCCCATCCTGCCTGCCACGGGAATCATAGCAGGGTGGGGGACGGGGTGGACCACGCAAAGGTTCGTTGACTTTGGATGAGATTTTCCAGATTCGGGGCGAGCGTGGCTGGAAAATCCTGCCCACAGAGTCTGGATGGCCTCCTTCTGCACTGTCGGGATTCTGTGGTTCTATTGGGAAGGACAAATAGGGGAATTCTCATGAGGACTTTAAACTTCCCAGTGGGAAGGGATTGTGTAGAAAAGCGGGGATAGGTCACAATTTAAAAACAAGGGAGAGGGATTGGAGTGGGAGCCGGAAATTGTGCTTTTGGGAATCAGCCAAAGGAGGATGAGGGAGGATCCATGTTACCGCGGATTACCGAGGGTGAATTGAAATCCCTCCGGAGGTCGGGAAATCCACAGATTCCGGCTCATAATCTCGGTTTTTTAGATACTCCATGAATGGGGGTGGGAGTGTTGTTCGCAAGGCCTTATTGGCCATCCCTAGTTACTCTTGAGGTGATCTGGATCTTGGTGTACAGGGAACGATCCCAAACTTTGCAGATGATACAAAACCTGGTAGCGTTGTGAGGTGGACAGTGTCGAACTTCGATAGGACATAGGGAGAGGTGGAGCGGGCGGACAGGAGTACAGTGCAGAGAAATGTGAAATGATTCATTTTGGTAGGAAGAACATGGGGAAACAATGTAAAGGGTACAATACTAAAGGGGGGTAAGGGGGTACCTGGGCGCATATGGGCATAAATCATGGAAGGTGGCAGTGCAGGGAGAGAGGGTGGTTAATAAAGGGTATTCTGGTCTTTATTCACAGGGGCACAGAGTACGAGAGCAAGAAGGAGATATTGAACTTGTATAAGTTCAGCCTCAGCTAGAGAATTGTATCCAGTTCTGGAAGGCACTGGAGAGAGTTTTGGAATGATTTAGAATGGTCCCAGAGTGATTGATGGTGGATTTGATATTCAATAAATAAAAAATATCTGGAATTAAGAATCTACTGTTGACCGTGAAACCTCTGTCGATTGTCGGATAAAACCCATCTGATTCCTTTAGGGAAGGAAATCTGCCATCCTTACCTGGCCTGGCCTACATTACATCCAGGGCAATGTGGATGACCCCCTCAGGCAACAAGATATGGGTAATAAACGCTGCCCAGCCAGCGAAGCCTGTGTCCCAGGAATGAATAAAAGATTCAATGATGTGGATAGATTGGAGAGGTTTGGACTCTATATATCTTTGAGAAAAGAAGGCCGAGAGGTGATTGGAGAGAATTATTCTCGAGTGTGAGTGGTCCAGACAGGGTCGATATGGAGAAACTGTTCTCACACAGAGAACCATGGAATCATCACAGAGAAAAAGGAGGCCATTCAGCCCACTGAGTCTGTACCGACTCTCCGACAGAGAAACCCAACCCTCATTCCCTCAAACCCACCTTCAATCCCCCCTTACCCCCTCACCCCCCAAACCCACCCTCATTCCTCCCCTCACCTCCCAAACCCACTCTCAGTCCCCTCTTACCCCTCACCCCTCAAACCCACCTCATTCCCCCCTTACCCCCCAAACCCATCCTCACCCCCCTTACCCCTCACTCCCCACACCCACCCTCACTCCCCTCTTACCCCTCACCCCCCAAACCAACCCTCACTCCCCTCTTACCCCTCACCTCCCAAACCCACCCTCACTCCCCTCTTACCCCTCCCCCAAACTCACCCTCACTCCCCTCTTACCCCTCACCTCCCAAACCCACTCTCAGTCCCCTCTTACCCCTCACCCCTCAAACCCACCTCATTCCCCCCTTACCCCCCTCACCCCCCAAACCATCCTCACCCCCCTTACCCCTCACCTCCCAAACCCACCCTCACTCCCCTCTTACCCCTCACCCCCCAAACCCACCCTCACTCCCCTTACCCCTCACCTCCCAAACCCACCCTCACTCCCCTCTTACCCCTCACCTCCCAAACCAACCCTCACTCCCCTCTTACCCCTCACCTCCCAAACCAACCCTCACTCCCCTCTTACCCCTCCCCCAAACTCACCCTCACTCCCCTCTTACCCCTCACCTCCCAAACCCACCCTCACTCCCCTCTTACCCCTCACCCCCCAAACCCACCCTCACTCCCCTCTTACCCCTCACCTCCCAAACCCACCCTCACTCCCCTCTTACCCCTCACCTCCCAAACCAACCCTCACTCCCCCTTACCCCTCACCTCCCAAACCAACCCTCACTCCCCTCTTACCCCTCACCTCCCAAACCCACCCTCACTCCCCTCTTACCCCTCACCCCCCAAACCCACCCTCACTCCCCTCTTACCCCTCATCCCCCCAAACCCACCCTCACTCCCCTCTTACCCCTCACCTTCCAAACCCACCCTCACTCCCCTCTTACCCCTCATCCCCCCAAACCCACCCTCTCTCCCCCTTACCCTTCACCCACCCAAACCCAGTCTCACTCACCCCTATCCCCTCACACCCCCAAACCCACCCTCATTCCCCCCTTACCCCTTTAACCCCCAAACCCACTTCACACCCCCCCTTACCCCCCAAACCCATGCTCACTCCCCTGTACACCCTCAGCCCCCCAAAACCCATTTCAGTCCCCCTTATCCCCACACCCACCCACCCCACCCTCATTCCCCCTTACCCTTTTAACCCCCAAACCCAATCTCACTGCTCCTTTACCCCCCCCCCATCCCCCCTTACTCTCTCTGTCCTCCCTCACTCTCTACGTTTCTGTGACCCCTTATATCAAACTCCCCCTCTCTTTGTCTGCTGTTTATTCTGTACTTTCCTTTACCACTTTTCTCCACCTTTCCCCATCCTCTCTGCCTGTTGCTCCTGCACGCTCTTCCATCCTGTCCTCCCTCCCTCCCTCCCTCCCTCTCATTTCTTACTCACTATCCGATTTTCCCTATCCTCATTGACCTCACTGGTATTATGTGGTTGCAATATCTCCTTTCTTTTTATAATTTAATCTCCCAGTTATAGAAAGCGCTTTCTGAGCAGGATTAAGAGGGGATTAGATGACATACGCAAGGCCACTTATAAATGTGAATCTCTCCCCCTTGTCTCAGTGTAATGAACAGTTGAAATAACCATCACCAGGCATTATATATAGGCCTGAAATTTACACTGGGGAGGGGGGAAGGTTGGTCCCATGTTGGGAATATTAGATTCCGCCCTGTTTGAGGGGAGCAGGGTGAAGGGCTGATGGGTGGCAGAGTGCTTCGCGCTGCTGCCTCACAGTGCCAGGGTCCTGGGTTCGATTCCCAGCTCGGGTCACTGTCTGTGTGGAGTCTACACGTTCTCCCCGTGTCTGCGTGGGTTTCTTCCGGGTGCTCCAGTTTCCTCCTACAGTCATTATCATAGAATCATTACAGTACAGGAGGAGGCCATTTGGCCCATCAAGTCTGCACTGACAACAATTCTACGCAGGCCCTATTCTCGTAATCCCATGGACATACCCCGCTAATCTCCGACACTAATGGGTAATTTCAGCATGGCCAATAAACCTAATCTAACTGGACAGTCCGAAAGATGTGCTGGGTTAGGGTGCATTGGGCCGTGCTAAATTCTCCCTCGGTGTACCTGAACAGGCGCCGGAGTGTGGCGATGAGGGGATTTTCACAGTAACTTCATTGCAGTGTTAATGTAAACCTACTTGTAACACTAATAAATAAACTTAAAACAAGGGCACCACACATATGGGAACACCAGCAGCTGAAAGTTCCCCTCCAAGCCACCCATCATTCTGACCTGGAAATATATCACTGTTGCTGGGTTAAAATTGTGGAGCTCCCACTCTGACAGCGCCATGTGTGTACCTACACCAGATGGTTCAGGAAGGTGACTCACCAGCACCTTCTCACCTGACACAGCGCCCCAAAAGCTGCCAATTCCAAACAGACCTGTTGGACTTTAACCTGGTGTTGTGAGACTTCTGACAGGGCCCACCCCAGCCCAACGCCCGCATCTCCACATCATGGCTTCTTAAGGGGTGATTAGGGATGGGCCTGGCGCCCCAACACTGTAAAGGGGTTGGAAATAAAAGCTTTGAAGCAGACACCTGTAGACAAAGCGTCAGCAGAGGTCGTCCTGCACGGGGAGAGGGGACGGAGCAATTCTTGGCTGGATTGTGGCTAACTTTGCCTTTCCAAAATCTGCCAGTTCAGCCATCAAACCAAGGCCCGCGGGGCGATTACTTCTGTCTCCGCTGAAGCTCTGAGGCCGCACTCCCATCATCCGCAGGCGTCAGAATATATCGGCTATTTATAATCCATATCAGTGACTTGAATGGACGGATCATAATCAGTGAAGGGGGAAGGTCGGCAGTCAGGAGGATGCAAAGGAAAGACTTAGCCAGCTTAAATATGTAGGTGAGAGAGTAACAGATGGAATATGATGTGGTGAATTGACCCACTTTATAGAAAGTTATTATAGAAACCGGATTTATTCTGAATGGTAAAGGAGTGGGAGGTGTTTACATTCAGAGACATCTCAGTGTCCACAGTACGTCATTAACAAACCCTACAGTGCAGATAGAAGCCCTTTAGACCAGCTAGTCTGCACTGATTCTCCGAAAGAGCATCTTACACAGACCCACTCCCCCCTCCCCCCCCCAAACCTATCCCTATATTTACCTCATTCACCATGGTTAATCCACCTAATCTGCACACCTTTGAACAGTAAGAAGTGATTTAGCATGGCCAATCCACCTAACCTACACATCTTTGGACATTAAGGGAACAATTTGGCATGGCCATTCCACCTAATCTGCACATTTTTGGACACTAAGGGGTAATTTTGCATGGACAATCCCCACAACCTACACTTCTTTGGACACTAAGATGCAATTTAGCATGGCCAACCTACCTAACCTGCACATCTTTGGACACTAAGGGGCAATTTAGCATGGCCAATCCACCTAACCTGCACATCTTTGGACACTAAGGGGCAATTTAGCATGGCCAATCCACCTAACCTACACATCTTTGGACACTAAGGGGCAATTTAGCATGGCCAATCCACCTAACCTGCACATCTTTGGACACTAAGTGGTAATTTAGCATGGCCAATCCACCTAACCTGCACATCTTTGGACACTAAGTGGTAATTTAGCATGGCCAATCCACCTAACCTGCACATCTTTGGACACTAAGTGGTAATTTAGCATGGCCAATCCACCTAACCTGCACATCTTTGTACACTAAGGACCGTGACCATAATCCCATTAGTTTTAAGATAGCTATGGAGAACGATAGGTCTGGCCCAAAAGTTAAAATTCTAAATTGGGGCAAGACCAATTTTGATGGTATCAGGCAGGAACTTGCAACAGTTAATTGGGGGAGTCTGTGGGGAGGCAAAGGGACGTCTGGTAAATGGGAGGCTTTCAACAATGTATTAGCCAGGGTTCAGGGTAAACACATTCCTCTTAAAGTGAAGGGCAAGGCTGGTAGAAGTAGGAACACTGGATGACTTGGGATATTGAAGCCCTGGTCAAGAAGAAGATGGAGGCACAAGACATGCATAGGCAGCTGGGATTAAGCGGATTCCTTGAAGAGTATAGGGGATGAAGAAGGAGATTTAAGCGAGAAATCAGAAGAACAAAAAATAGACATGAGATTGCTTTGGCAGATAAGGCAAAGGAGAATCCAAAGAGATTCTACAAATACATAAAGGGCAAAAGAGTAACAAGGGAGAGAGTAGGGCCTCTTAAGAATCAATAAGGTCATCTATGTGCAGATCCACAAGAGATGGGTGAGACCCTAAATGAATATTTCTTATCAGTATTTACTGTTGAGAAAAGCATGGATGTTAGGGAAGTTGGGGAAATAAATAGTGATGAGGGGTGTACGTATTACAGAGAAGGAGATGCTGGAAAACTTAAAGCGTGTCAAGGTAGATAAATCCCCACGATCTGATGGTGTATCCCAGGACATTGTGGGAGGCTAGGGAGGAAATTGCGGGTCCCCTAGCCGTGATATTTGAATCACTGAGAGTCACGGGTGAGGTTCCTGAAAATTGGAGGGTGGCAAATGTTGTGCCTGGGAGCTACAGCCAGTGAGCCTCACATCTGTGATGGGTCAGTTGTTAGGAGGTATTTTGAGAGACAAGATCTACAGGCATTTAGAGAGGCAAGGACTGATTAGGGACAGTCAGCATGGCTTTGGGAGTGGAAAGTCATGTCTCGCAAATTTGATTGAGTTTTTTGAAGGTTGATGAGGGCAGTGCAGTTGACGTTGTCTACATGGACTTTAGCAAGGCCTTTGACAAGGTACCGCATGGTAGGTTGCTGCATCAGGTTAAATCTCAGGGGATCCAGGGTGAGGTATCTAAATGGATATAGAATTGGCTTGATGACGGAAGACAGAGGGTGGTTGTAGAAGGTTGTTTTCCAAACTGGAAGCCTGTGACCAGTGGTGTGCCTGAGGGATCAGTGCTGGGTCCACTGTTATTTGTCATTTATATTAAGGATTTAGATGAGAATATAGGAGGCATGGTTAGTAAGTTTGCAGATGACACCAAGATTTTGGTGGCATAGTAGACAGTGAAGAAGGTTATCACAAATTGCAACGGGATCTTGATCAATTGGGCCAGTGGGCTGATGAATGGCAGATGGAGTTTAATTTAGACAAATGCGAGGTGATATATTTTGGTAGATTGAACCAGGGCAGGACTTACTCAGTTAATGGTAGGGCAC